>NC_079169.1:64966450-65009122 GCF_947568905.1 Ostrea edulis | reverse complement strand
ATGATATGGATAGAGTTATTCAATTTTGTAGGGCACAATTTCTGTGGATTTTATGGGTACCTATATCCTACAAATTTAATTCGAATCATCTACAAAATCACATTCCGATGAAATTGTATAATATTGACAATCCACGAAAATTGGCCCCCGCGAATTTAAATAATTCCATGGTATTTATCTTCCTGAAATGATTGTGCTTATCCGATTCTATAATGATGAAATTGACTATACGAAGGTGTGGATTTCTGTCTTCGAATTCCTTAATCACACCCCAAAATACATTGTACATGTATATGTGATCGAAAAGAAAAATGCAAAAATATTCAGAACTTGTTGAATTGATTGCAGGTTGAAGTGAGTGACGAGGATCTGCAATATGGAATGACACTGCTGATATATCTCAGAAGCAAATGTATCCTGACCTTGTCAATAATTGTATAATGGTGACATACTTCTCAACCTACAAACAAGTTATTCTATAGATTGTGTTAACATGTGCAAGATAATGGTGTTGATATGGAATATATAGATGTATGTCAACATGTTTACATACAAGAAAACTGTAATCAGATATGAATTAGAAAAACTTTCGGAAAATATCAAATATCACTGATTTGTGGCATTCAACATGCAACTTAATTATGTTGACATCACAGGCAAAAATATCGCCTGGGTTTGAATTTACTATCAATAATAAATTCAAACCCAAGGGATATAATTGCTTGGGGTTGACATGCAACTTAGTAATCATGTTAATTGTTTTGGATGTCACATGGGATATTTGACATAAATGTCTTGCATGTCGACATAATCTGTAGCAAAATAGCTTGATTTTATAGACAGAAGGATGTCAGGATGTCACATACCATAACATAATGTCTAACAAGTAATAGTACGTTAGAATTTGTTTGTGAGAATGAGAATTCATTTTGTTCATACATACTGAAAGTACTATCCATTGAAAATGCATCTTTTGTGACCACGGAAGAATTTTAAATAAGTTGAATTTAATGCAATAACGGTGTGAATTTTATGTACGCAATATATATATCTAATGATTTGAAATGTGTCAGTTTTGGGGGGGGGGGGGGGGGGCTGTTTTGATCGCATTGATTTTTCTTATTTACTGAAAGTACGACTGACCGGAAGTAAAAATGCCTGTAATCAAGGAGTATGCGGTGCTTGTTCAGTCATTTTGTCCAAATTTGACCACCACACACAGAAACTAAGGTAGAAGTTCCCATTAACTGAGGCGTTTAAAGTTTTATTAGATATGTACATGATCATGTTGTATCTATTATTTAGTATTTGTTTTCACAATTGTGAGATCGACTCAAAGTAAAATCATAACATTTTCTTCAATATATGACCATTTTATTACAAAATATTGCAAAGCGGTACTTTGAAAGTTAATATTTTAGTAAATTTTATATATATAGTCTTGTTTGATCATCTCAAATTTAAAGACATGTAACTTCATTTATTCCCTTTAAAGCCATAGTAATCTATTAAAGTCAGTATTGATATAGTAAATGATTAGGAAAATTTACTCGTTGCAAGTAAAATGAAGATGCAATGCAGTTTGATCATTGCAAATGCAGACACAAGAAATTGTTATAAACACTCATTTGTGTTATGAACCTATGAAATATTGTAAGCTATAAAGTTCACCTGTACTGCATTCTCACGTGTTGCAGACATGTGACTGTGAATGCGTGTATCACCCCGCTGTATTATGTCCACGGATGTGCCATTACCACTGTGGAAGGCATAGGTACAGCACGCGATGGACTACATCCTCTCCAGGTACTGCGATAAAAAGATCTCTATTAATGTGTGATGTATTGATGATTATTATTGTACATTTATATAGCGCTTTATCAAATCAACACACTTACCCTAAAAAATTGATTGTAATTATCCATGTATTGTACATTTTGATTCACATACATGTACAATGTACTTTCTTAAAAGAGGAATAAAATATTCATTAAAAAAATTACGAAATTGATAATATCTAACAAGCTTGAAAACTCAATATCACTGAACAAGGACTTCATATTAAAACTTTATTCTTTTCAGAAAAATTTGGTACAAAGTCACGGAATACAGTGTGGCTTCTGTACTCCTGGAATGGTTATCTCCCTTTGTTGCCTACTGCGGAACAACCCCAAACCCACCCAGGATGACGTAGAGAGAGCTATCGAAGGTCTCTAGTGACTTCTTATATTGATGACGTAGAGAGAGCTATCGAAGGTCTCTAGTGACTTCTTATATTGATGATGTAGAGAGAGCTATCGAAGGTCTCTAGTGACTTCTTATATTGATGATGTAGAGAGAGCTATCGAAGGTCTCTAGTGACTTCTTATATTGTTACTTTTTAAATGCATTTTTGAGTACTATACATTACGTATCTGGCGCATTTTATGTGCATGCAGTGTTTGATACTCACTTTTTCGTATAGTAGTCCAAAGGACTAGTAGATTCTGTAATGAACTAGTCCGGCTGCTGGAGGCGTTGGCTGAGTCACAAAGCGACAAGGAGGTGGGGGCAATGTGGGATGAGGCTTTCCCCAGTGGGGTGGGGGTGGGGGGCTATTGCAGAAAATTTTCAAATTCTAGAAGCAAAATCCTGCATTTCTGTTGCGAAATGACCTATTAATTAACTCATTTTAACTTCTGATTTTACCAATTTATTTCATTAAACCATGATGTTTTGGATGTAGATTGTATGCTTGAAATGAGTGTCATGAGCTATATTTTTCTCAGGGCAGAATTTATGCAGTTGTGTCCAAGATTAGACATTAGTCCATTCCATTTGGTTTTTAATTTTTCAATATTCTAACGGACTAGTTTTAACTGGTATTCTGATAGTCCGGGGCAAAATTTACTAGCCTCGGGCTACCAGACTAGCATAAGTATCGAACCTCCTATAATGTGTACTCTAAATTTGTTAGTTGTCTATTTTTTTGCCAGGAAATCTGTGTAGATGCACCGGTTATCGTTCTATTCTGGACTCCATGAATACTTTTGTCGTAAGTAAAGAAATACGTTCTGGTCTTCTAAATCACAACATTCTAACCTTTATTCACAACGACCTACAATTGCAACCAAGGAAAATGTTTTTGCATTTCTAGGATTGCCCAATGGGAGAAGATTGCTGCAAAAGGGATATTAAGAAATCGGTAGTTGTGGTTTCCCTTTTTGGCATATGTAGTCAATAATTTGTTGATTTTGTATTTAGTGAAATGAAGTTTTTGGTATTTACAGAATAATCATATATACTTTATATATCAGGAAACGAAGGAAGTTGTCTCCGAATACCAGACTGCTGATCCTACGCAGACCGCTATTTTCCCGCCGGAACTGAAGGTATTGTGAAGATTCTCAAAATTCTTATCAGAATAATTAATTCAAATACAAGTAGTGTAGACAGTTTTAACATTATTCTCTCCTTTAACAAACTGATCTTTATCAGAAGATTTAGGATGAAGAGTATTTTTTTTATTCAGCTAGTAAATGTTTTGTAGAAATGGCAGCCTGATGACCAACTTTGGATGACATTTGGACGTACGACTTGGATTGTCCCCACTAATCTGAAACAACTACAAAGAGCTTGGTCAGATAACCCTGGCGCTCGGTTTGTTGCGGGGGCCACAGCTCTTGGTACTTGCAGTAATCTGGCTTTGATTTTCACTTGTTTAATGTAGAATGAATTGAATGAAATGTTTAAAAAAACAGAAACAGAACTGACTCACTGAGACAGAGTGTGAAAAACATTCGGAAAATCAGCATGACCAATTTTTGCCAAACAAGGAAACATCATTAAATTAATGTAATACTTTGCAAACTTCTCCTGTATCGTAACTCTGTATATTTAAATTGTATTAAAAATTTTAGGAAAATTGGTAAAAGAATATGAGGAAGAGAACCTTTGCTTTATTAGTTGTCATGGAGTTGAGGAGCTGCAGAACATATCACTCAGCCACATGGGAATAGATGTTGGTGCCGCTGCCACCTTTACAATGATGGAAGATTTTTTCAAAACTTCAAAGCAATCAATCACAGGTACAGTGTATATCACATAATGTAATTAATGGATTGAAGAGGAAACGGAGGATCTATAGTGTTATAAATTATGCTGGTTTTCTAAACTGCCAAAAATGCTTGTTTTGTAATGTGAGATTTGACATTTATATCTATATTATCTGAAAACTGATGGACTGCCAATTACTTTCACTTTTTAGAGACGGGGAAACTGTTCATTCTGCAGGCGTTTTTAGATTGTATTCGATGGCTGGCCGTTGACCAGATTCGCAATGTTGCAGTAAGTTGATATGTGTCTTTGTGTCACATTCTTACGAGAATTATTTTTCTACCACATCGAGATATCACCAACTGTGGGTAAAGTGCCACAAATGTAGTCTTATGCCAGGTGCTCAGGACTGCAGCAATGATGTCCCTTTCTCGTGTCAACACCTGTCCTGTGGGTAAAGTGCCACAAATGTAGTCTTATGCCAGGTGCTCAGGACTGCAGCAATGATGTCCCTTTCTCGTGTCAACACCTGTCCTGACATGGGACCTCAGTTTTAAAATATCGTTTGAAATACCTACGACTTTCACTCCTAAGTGCCCTGTGTTTGTCACTGTCTATTTCCATGTTGTAAACAATGCAGCTAAAATACAAGCGGGACTCGAACTAATAACCTCCTGGTTACAAGGCAAATGCTTTAACCACTGAACCACTGCAACTGGTCGAATTAGATTAGAAGTTGCATTAAATCTACGTCCCTATACATTGTCTACAGAAGCCATCAATCTTGTACCTGACCAACTGAAAAAGCTGTCTACAGTGTTGTACCATATTCTTAAACAGGAAACTATTACTAATTCACCACTTTCAATCATTGAAATTGAATGCTATTTCATAGTTTCTTAGAAAAATGTCAAACTTCTTACAGTTTTTTTTCTTCTAAAGGTGCATCAACATACACTTTGTATAATATTTTACAATCTTATGCACCCATCTCGCAACCTTGTACTATAATAGTAAAATTCACTCACTCATAAGAAAAATGCTACCAGCTTTTCACGCAGTGTATATATTTTTCTGATTTGTCATTTTGAATTTTTCATGTTTTGTTTTAGACTATCGGTGGTTACGTGGCTTGTCGAGCTTTGAATTTGGACATGATCGCTCTTTTGATAGCAATGGATGCCACTGTAAATTTGATGGACAGCACAGGTAATAGAATTACTTCATATTTCTGTGGTAACTAGTCAAAGGTCATCGTGACGTTTCTCAATAATACATAATTTAATAATATTGACATTTCAGGTACAATTCACTTGTATCCTAATTGTTTCTACAAAAAAAAACCCCCAACTCTAGGTATATTATCAAGTCTGTTTTCGAGTTATCATATTTTAATACATATAGTTCCTGATTGTGGCAAATAAAAATGTAAACTCTTATTCAAATCATTGTTGTGACATCACCTCTTTGCTTTACCTCCATTATCTGACATATTGGACGGAAAACTGAATTTTTCAAATGACCTTCTAGGACATATTTATGACAATCCATCATGTTACCAAAGGAGACAGTGATTTAAGTGAGGAGAAATGCCTCATACTGTCCATTCTATGAGAGAGAGAAGTGACCTCGGTCCTACAACCCTTGATCTGGAGGAAATTAGAAATAGTTTTAGTAACAAAATTAGCAAATATGTCGCGCATGACCTTAAAGTTGCATGCTTTATGCAGTACGTACCAGTATCGATGAATTTCTGTTAGTCTGTGATTTTCTAGTGGAGTTACTTCAATCTTTTTTTCCTCATTTGTCCTTGTTATTTAAAGAACATTGTTTTGAATGCTAGTATCTATAAAGCTGTGTAAATTTTAAAGTTTTATTTGAGAGCGTATCCATTTGTTGTTGACATGATGTTAAAGGACACATCGCATGTTTTTAAACTTTTTAATTTTTTCAGCAAAATTAATTCATTTCATGCTTAGAACTACTTTACATGTGTTTTAAATGAAACAGTTTGCGTAGTTTTTGAGTTTGAAAGCGATGAAATTCAAATCTTGCGATATGCATATTTTCTTCGATATTTTACGCGCCATTATCTGTGACGTCATATGCGACCTCGAGCGAGAAGATATGAAAACAGTTGATAGCCATTTCATAAACAGATTAGATTTAATTGACAAACAAACAATTATCACATTAACAGCTGCATTAAACACTGCATTAGGGTGTTTTGTGCCGTTTAAGGGTGTACTTGCTGTCAGTAGAGAGGATTTGGACTGTGTTTTTTCAATTTTCGAAGGAAGGTATGAGGGCCAAGACGTGAATATTTTTTGTCGGCACAACGACTTTGCCATAAAAACCCCCACTAGAATTTGTCCCTGTACTTTTTCAAACAAGCACTTGGAAAAAGACGTAGATAAACTGCGAGAAAATGGTTCTATTGAAGCTACGCACTGTTACATATAGGCCTACAGCATATGCTTTCCGTTCTGCTCTCGAATTCAATACACACTCGCACCAACTGACCTTCACCTTGTAACAACATATATGCAGAACTTTGCTAGCAGTGTCTACCAACTGGTAGTTTTAAAAAAAAATTTAAAGATAAAAGATAATTGAACTTTCAATTATAAATAATAAAATATAATATTTCCCGACTTTGAATTGAATTATAATGCTTTCATGTTTTTTAAGGAACGCGTACGTGTTTACAACAACAGCACGCCGCGCTCCCACTTCCTAAATAACAACGTGTAGATAACAAAAATTAATGATTAGGCCTAATAAAATTGCTTTAATAAAATAATTTAAAAGTATTGTGATTTTCACAATAAGTTTGATCATTATTATTATTATTATATTTTTCGAAATGCACCTGTGACAGTAGGCCTAGTTGTCAATGATACATAATCGTATCATAATTTAGGCCTAGCTCTATCTAACTTCTCCAAAAATAAATTTAATAATTGCACTGTTTATTTTAGAAAAGCAACAACGCTAATTACAGTTGTTTACAGAAATGGCATTACCAAATTGTGTTTAGACAGTGATCCCATGTAAATATTATTTACTCGCAAATTTATGCAGATTTCATACTCGCTTTTCTCGCTACATTTGGGTCGCTATTTGTATGCACTGGTGGCTAAAAGATATATGACTCAGGAAATTTGTCAACATTGAAATAAATGTTATCCATGGTGAATAAATTAGGCCCCTAAAACCCGAATTTTTAAAAATATCTAACACTACTTTTACAACAAGTTGATCGACGAAGGTCGCATATGACGTCACTGTACCACGTGACTACCTATCTAATTAACTAGGCTTTTTGAAATCGGGGCTTAGATTTAAGTCCGTATTGTGGCTAATTATCGCAATACTTCAGCGAACGAACTATTACAATTAATTTCTATAAGCATAAGGAAGACAAAATGCATATAATTCTGTATACTTTGAAAACACGAGATGTGTCCTTTAAAGAAAATACATTGATGTACAATCTGCTTAATGAAGTAAATTCTTGGATCTTTTATTTTAGTGGTTGATGGAAATCAGTTATTGGAAAAGGAAAATCAACATTGTTGGAGGAAGGAGTATTGTAAATGTGTATCTGTTCAATATCTTTCTTCTCTCGTTAATCTAGGAACATGTCACAATATGAAATTAGAGAATTATCTATCAGATGATCAAAACGCAAAAGAGCTTGTACTGAAAGTCCATATTCCTTTCAATAATAAGGTAAGTGTTTTATAGATTGGTAACTTAATCAGTGTGCATCATAGTAAGCCAAGTGATTCATCAATGTGTAAAGTGATAACAGTTGGTCTGTATCATTCATGTAAAAACATAGGGGATATATAGATAGATAACTTATTAACAGTGTAGCATAATAAGTAAAGTAACTTATTAACAGTGTATCATAATGAGTAAAGTAACATATAGATAGGTAACTTATTAACAGGAGTGTATCATGATAAGTAAAGTAACTTATTAACAGTGTATCATAATGAGTAAAGTAAGATATAAATAGGTAACTTATTAACTGTGTATCATAATAAGTAAAGTAACATATAAATAGATAACTTATTAACAGTGTATCATAATAAGTAAAGTAACTTATTAACAGTGTATCATAATGAGTAAAGTAATGTATAAATAGATAACTTATTAACAGTGTATCATAATAAGTAAAGTAACTTATTAATAAGTAACTTATTAACAGTGTATCATAATGAGTAAAGTAACATATTAATAGATAACTTATTAACAGTGTATCATGATAAGTAAAGTAACTTATTAATAAGTAACTTATTAACAGTGTATCATAATAAGTAAAGTAACTTATTAACAGTGTATCATAATGAGTAAAGTAATGTATAAATAGATAACTTATTAACAGTGTATCATAATAAGTAAAGTAACTTATTTATAAGTAACTTATTAACAGTGTATCATAATGAGTAAAGAAACATATTAATAGATAACTTATTAACAGTGTATCATGATAAGTAAAGTAACTTATTAATAAGTAATTTATTAACAGTGTATCATAATAAGTAAAGTAAGATATAAATAGATAACTTATTAACAGTGTATCATGATAAGTAAAGTAACATATAAATAGGTAATGTATTAACTGTGTATCATAATAAGTAAAGTAAGATATAAATGGATAACTTATTAACAGTGTATCATAATAAGTAAAGTAAGATATAAATAGATAACTTATTAACAGTGTATCATAATAAGTAAAGTAACATATAAATAGGTAACTTATTAACAGTGTATCATAATAAGTAAAGTAACTTATTAACAGTGTAACATAATTATAGATAGATAACTTATTAACAGTATATCATAATAAGTAAAGTAACATATAAATAGATAACTTATTATACCCCCCGCAACAAGTTGTGGGGGGGGGTATACTGGAATCGGGTTGTCCGGCTGTCTGTCCGTCCGTCCGTCTGTAGACGCAATGGTTTCCGGGCTCTAAAGCATTATCCTTTCCACCTACCGTCACCATATCATATATATGGACTACCCATGGGATGAAGATGTTCCCTATCGATTTTGGGGTCAAAGGTCAAGCGCACTGGACATCGAAGTAGCAATATGGTTTCCGGGCTCTAAAGCGTTATCTTTTCCACCTACAGTCACCATATCATACATATGGACTACCCATGGGATGAAGATGTTCCCTATCGATTTTGGGGTCAAAAGGTCAAAGGTCAAGCGCACTGCACATCGAAGTAGCAATATGGTTTCCGGGCTCTAAAGCGTTATCCTTTCCACCTACAGTCACCATATCATATATATATGGACTACCCATGGGATGAAGATGTTCCCTATCGATTTTAGGGTCAAAAGGTCAAAGGTCACGCGCAGTGGACATCGAAGTAGCAATATGGTTCGGTTTGTCATGCCATTTGTTTTTTACACTCAGAAAGGTGGTAGTTTATACCAATTACCAACACTCTTTGGGAGATTGTGGTAAGCGGGGGGTATTCTTAGTGAGCATTGCTCACAGTACCTCTTGTTAACATTGTATCAAAATAAGTAAAGTAACATATAAATAGATAACTTATTAACAGTGTATCATAATAAGTAAAGTAAGAGATAAATAGATAACTTATTAACAGTGTATCATAATAAGTAAAGTAACATATAAATAGGTAACTTATTAACCATGTATCATAAGAAGTAAAGTAACATATAGATAGATAACTTATTAACAGTGTATCATAATAAGTAAAGTAACATATAAATAGATAAACTTATTTCTTGGTTTAGTACCAGTATGTTAGTTTCCAAAAACATCCGCAAAGACGGGGTGACGGTTTTAATGGTGTCAGTGCAGCCATGACGGTAGATAACGAGACAGATGACAGCATGGGGCACTTCACTGCATGTTTCGGTGGACTTACTCGAAATACAGTCAAAATAGATACTCCCTCTGATTTATTTAAGAGGTAAACACCTGGCATCAAAGTCGAAGTTTATTTATTTTGATCACTTTTAAAACAAGAATTTGTAAGGATGTAAGGTGTTTTATTTTGGAATTGTCTTTTCTGGAAAAGCCTCTCTTTTGAGAAACTAGAGGGCGTTCTGAGAAATAGACTGTCTGAGGAGAAAGGAGAGGTGAAGGAGGAACTTCTGGTGGTCTCCCTTGGCTTTATAAGGAAATTTCAGGATTTAGTCAATGAAGTAAGTACACACTGAGTGTATATCGATGTATTCTCTTAGAAATTATTGACCATTCATCGAGGATTACCAAAACAATATACTTATTAGTTTATTCTAGATTTAAGATACATTGATGAATACAATTTACAGGAAGGGTCATTTAAGGAGCTCCCTGGCCATATAGATCCGGAGCCACGCCGGTTTAACATTGTCTTCGATGACGCACCCGCTGAACAGCCACCGACAGATCCAGTGTGGCGACCGATACCCCAAACCACTGCTGAGGATTTGGTGGCGGGACAGGCCATGTTTATTGACGACATGCCATCGTATCAGAGTAGGGCTTTAATAACCCATTGGTTTAGTTTTCCTGAAAACAAAATCTCTGTTGTAAGGCATAGGTTCGGCATAAGGCATAAGTGTCTAGACTAGCTGTTTGTATTATGAGTGTAAAACTATTGAAACGGGAAGTAGGTTAGTTTTCATAATTGTCAAAACCTTTACTATTGTAAAAAATTACCTGTTGCTTTCATTGCCTTTATATCCTCCATAAAACTAATACCCTGACTATCTATTCCTCACACTGTTTCTTGATTTTTACCATAGACGAGCTCCATCTCTGCCTGGTCCTTAGCAACAAGGCACGGGCAAAGATTGTCAGTGTAGACTGGTCGGGTGCTCAAAGTTTTCCGGGAGTGGTAGATTGTATTGACCACACAGCTATCCCTGAAACTAACAAGTGGGGCCTTATGGCCTGTGATGAGGAAATGTTCGCATCCAGTGAGGTATGTCAACTTATGTGAGAGACTACATTTGTCCTTGGTTTGATTAGTTCTTTTTTCTTATATTCAATTACCTATATACACATACAAAACTATATCTATATACACATACAAAACTATGTCTATATACACATACAAAACTATACCTATATACACATACAAAACTATGTCTATATACACATACAAAACTATATCTATATACACATACAAAACTATACCTATATACACATACAAAACTATACCTATATACACATACAAAACTATACCTATATACACATACAAAACTATATCTATATACACATACAAAACTATACCTATATACACATACAAAACTATACCTATATACACATACAAAACTATACCTATATACACATACAAAACTATACCTATATACACATACAAAACTATACCTATATACACATACAAAACTATATCTATATACACATACAAAACTATACCTATATACACATACAAATATATACCTATATACACATACAAAACTATATCTATATATACATACAAAACTATATCTATATACACATACAAAACTATATCTACATACTCATAAAAACTATATCTATATATACATACAAAACTATATCTATATACAAAACTATATCTATATACTCATAAAAAACTATATCTATATACACATACAAAACTATGTCTATATATACATACAAAACTATACCTATATACACAAACTAAAACTATATCTAAATACACATACAAAACTATATCTATATACAGATACAAAGCTATACCTATATACACATACAAAACTATATCTATGTACACATACAAAACTATATCTATGTACACATACAAAATTATGTCTATATACACATACAAAACTATGTCTATATACACATACAAAACTATATCTATATACACATACAAAGCTATACCTATATACACATACAAAACTATATCTATATACACATACAAAACTATATCTATATACACATACAAAACTATATCTATGTACACATACAAAACTATATCTATATACACATGCTAAAACTATATCTATATACACATACAAAACTATACCTATATATTGATGATGATTGAATTATTGCTCCAGGTTAATTTTAATAGAAATGTCAGTGAAGGTGATTTTCTCTATGATTAATAGAATGGATTAGTAAATTAAGCACTAATTCAGAACTTTTCTCTGTGTCTATCAATTGATATTACATATGTATATGTATGTACCTCATTGACATGTAATATATGACAAGCTGATGAGTTTTATGATAGGCTGTTTTGATCGCAAGGAGAGGAAATCTACGGACATAATATTGGAGATTGGTACTGCATGTACATTACTTATTTTATGTGACTACTTAATATGGCAAATTGACTCGTCTACCTCAGTTCTGAAATCGTGTGAACACAAATTTGTTTGTTGTCTGTTAATCAAGAGTTCTTACATGTGTTATATAGCATCAGTAGATTAAAAGCAAGTAATCTTATTTCACAAATGATGCCTCTCGCGAAATTATGTGATGAAATATTCCACATGTATATTTAGGAATCTACAGTATTTTTGCAAATTTTATATAATCGTACCAAACCAAATTGAGATTCATTTTACGATTAGTTTGCCATTGCAGAATTTGCATATATTTATAGCATGCAAATATTTCCATGTTTACAATATAATACGTACATTCATTAACCAGGTGGTTTACTATGGACAGCCTGTGGGTGCAGTCATTGCAAAATCTCCTGAACAGGCAGCTAGCGCTGCAGAAAAGGTCAAGATTGAGTACGATGAGATGAAACCGATTCTAACTATTGAGGTATTTATATAACTATAGAACATCTCTTGGGGTGATTGGCAATCCGAATCTGTTATACAAAACATTTTATTTAGAATTGTTTGTTGTGTATACTTTAGGATGCAATCAGATCTGATTCTTTCATCGATACAACGATTTCGAGAGTACGTGGAGAGGCGTCCAAAACCTTTCCAGACTGCGACAAGACTTTGGAGGGTACAATATGCACAGGTGCTCAGGAACATTTTTATATGGAGACTATTGGTGCCATTTGTATACCTAAAAAAGAGCAGAATGAGATAGAGATATTCGTTACACACCAAGGTCCTACGTTTATACAGGTGCGCTTTAAGGAATAGTATATAAAAGTTATTAACAGGTGCACTTTAAAGAATTGTATATTAAGGTTATTGACAGGTGCGCTTTAATTTCTGGTCCCACATATATAGGACTGTTTTGATCATATGTTGACAATATGTGTGCATCCAAAAAAACAACATTGGTGTGTTGTTGTAACTACGTACATGTAATTACATGTATTATCTTAATAATTCATATACATTGTATACTGTAAATTCCTAGTTATATGCACAGGGTTTTGACACAATTAGAGCAAACTGGTATATATAGTTTGCTCAGATTGTGTTAAAACCCTGTGTTTAGACGCGAGGAATTTATTAACATGTAATTTCGCGAGAAGCATTCGTGAAATAAAATTATTTGCTTTTGTTTTTATATTGCTAAATTACATGTAAAAACTCTTGATCAACAGAGCACTCGTGAATTTAGAATTATGTTCACGCAATTTGGCATGTACAAGTCATTTCGCAATATTAAAGGGAAATCAACCCTATACCACATTATTGCTTTTTAATAATGAATAAAGTATTACTTATTGATATCGTAAATGACAATCTTTAACAACAAAATCCTTGTGTAATGATTAAATCAATATTAGTCCATCATATATTTTTAAATTACCCACTGCTAAGAGAGCAGCCATTGAAGTTAAATTTATGACGTTACAGCGTTGGTTCCGGTTTATTTCATCAGCAGCACTGTAAACATGACAAGTCACGAACAGTTAAGTTTGGAGCCGAGTTCGTCCTTTTGCAAGAGGGAATTTAGAAAAGAGGACATTTATTCCAGTCGCAGATCAGGCAGACGGTACACGTTTCTTCATACGAATGTCCCGAACCTCAACTTATCATTATGCAAATGATGGATCCACAGATTACATAGTCTTTTCTTTACAGATGACTTGGTTAGGTCAGGAATTTTGAGAGAAAAAAAATAAAAAAATGCACATCTCCCCTTCGCATTAGTGCAATTAACAGCTTGACAGGAAGGCATCACCCTATTTATTCGTAAAGTCCACCACATCACACACATGCACATCTTAGAATCTCGTCAAAACCGGAACAGACGGTGTGACGTCAAAATTATTGATTTTTATGGTCTTGAATACAAAAGAGTTCCACATCTTGGCAGCCTCTATAGATGGTGGTAATTTTAATTTTTAACGTTTTGAAATTGGTACTGAAGCTTATCTGGGCCGTATATCAACAGAATAGTATGACAATTTTTTATCATATAATTAATTATAATCCTATCAATTATCATGTAAACATTTTTTGGGTTGTCTTCCCCGTTAAGTACTCGCTAAAAATAAGGAATCTTCAGTAATGTCCACGGCATGCACTAATGCAATTCTCTTCACAACTGATTTAAGACAAAAAACAATATGATATTCTATTTTTGTTTCATTTACACCTAATGTTATTTTCAGCAATATCAGTACCGTTTGATAAGAAAATGAGTACCAGTACATTATAATTATGTGTAATTGTGTACTACAAGCCAGCTTTAAATCTTTAGAACACTGGAGTCGGTGTGATTGATGGACATTCATATCGGCCTGTTTACTTAGAATGCCTACAGACTGAATATTCTCATTATTATTATACTTGTAGAGTTCCATCGCGACATGTTTACAGATACCCTGTAACAGAGTCATTGTTCGTCACAAAAGAACAGGTAATGTGATCTCCCATGTACTGTACATTTAACTTCTTGAAATGATACAAGTAATACATTTGCTGTCAGTCTGCAGATTATTCAATATATTAACATCGGAGAACAGTAGTGAATGCAATTATAGCATTATAACATCGCCTAAAATTAAAGGAAAGTATTGTCTTGTCTCTTTCAGGAGGTGCATTTGGAGGGAAAGAAACTCAGCCTGTGAAGATCTGTGTTCCAGTGGCACTGGCGGCCCATAGGTACGATTAGTAGGTCACTGTCTCTATAATGATCGAGTACTGAATACAACTGGCTATCCATACATGTAGGTATAATCAGTAGACCAGTGTCGCTATATATAATGAGTACAGCATACAACTGGCTGTCCATTAAAGGACACATCTCGTGTTTTCAAAGTATACAGAATTATATGCATTTTGTCTTCCTTATGCTTATAGAAATTAATTGTAATAGTTTGTTCACTGAAGTATTGCGATAATTAGCCACAATATGGACTTAAATCTAAGCCCCGATTTCAAAAAGCCTAGTTAATTAGATAGGTAGTCACGTGGTACAGTGACGTCATATGCGACCTTCGTCGATCAACTTGTTGTAATAGTAGTGTTAGATATTTTTTAAAACTCGGGTTTTAGGGGCCTAATTTCTTTACCATGGATAACATTTATTTCGATGTTGACAAATTCCCCGAGTCTTATATCTTTTAGCCACCAGTGCATACAAATAGCGACCTAAATGTAGCGAGGAAAGCGAGTATGAAATCTGCATAAATTTGCGAGTAAATAATGTTTACATGGGATCACTGTCTAAACACTATTTGGTAATGCCATTTCTGTAAACAACTGTAATTAGCGTTGTTGCTTTTCTAAAATAAACAGAGCAATTATTATTAAATTTATTTTTGGAGAAGTTAGATAGGCCTAAATTATAATACGATTACGTACATGTAGCATTGACAACTAGGCCTACCGTCACGGGTGCATTTCGGGGAAAAAAATATAATAAAAATGATCAAAGTTATTGTGAAAATCACAATACTTTTAAATTATTTTATTCAAGCTCAATTTTATTAATCATTATTTTTTGTTATCTACACATTGTTACTTAGGAAGTGGGAGCGCGGCGTGCTGTTGTTGTAAACACGTACGCGTTCCTTTAAAAAAAAAATGAAAGCATTATAATTCAATTCAAAGTTGGGAAATATCATATTTTATTATTTATAATTGAAAGTTCTATTATCTTTTATCTTTAAATTTCTTTTTTAAAACTACCAGTTGGTAGACACTGCTAGCAAAGTTCTGCCTATATGGTGTTACAAGGTGAAGGTCAGTTGGTGCGAGTGTGTATTGAATTTGAGAGCAGAACGGAAAGCATATGCGGTAGGCCTATATGTAACAGTGCGAAGCTTCGATAGAACCATTTTCTCGCAGTTTATATACGTCTTTGTCCAAGAGCTTGTTTGAAAAAGTATAGGGACAAATTCTACTGGGTTTTTTTTTATGGCAAAGTCGTTGTGCCAACAAAAAATTTTCACGTCTTGTCCCTCATACCTTCCTTCGAAAATTGAAAAAAACACAGTCCAAATCCTCTCTACTGACAGCAAGTACACCCTTAAACGGCACACAACACCCCAATGCAGTGTTATTTACAAGCCGTTAATGTGATAATTGTTTGTTTGTCAATTAAATCTTATCTGTTTATGAAATGGCTAACAAATGTTTTCAAATCTTCTCGCTCGAGGTCGCATATGACGTCACAGATAATGGCGCGTAAAATATCGAAGAAAATATGCATATCGCAAGATTTGAATTTCATCGCAATCAAACTCGAAAACTACGCAAACTGTTTCTTTTAAAACACATGTAAAGTAGTTTTAGGCATGAAATGAATTAATTTTGCTGAAAAAATTAAAAAGTTTAAAAACACGAGATGTGTCCTTTAAGATATAATTAGTAGAACATTGTCTCTCTATATATAATGAGTATTGTATACAACTTTAATTTTTGCTATCATTTCAATTTGCTGTTTCTGCAGAAGTTAAAAATCGTGAGAACTGATGTATTGACAATAACATTAACTTAAAATATTATGAAAGTAAAATTATCGATTTTAACAGAATGAAAACCAATTTCACTCTGAAAGCATGAAATTTACATGGAGCGAATTCTAGGATGTATTTCATTTCTGTGTGGTGTAGTGAAGTCTCTATCTATTTTGTAGATCAGTGATTATAAAGGTGTTTGTATATTCACTACACCTGGTACTAATTATCGACTAGTTGTTTATTCAAAATACTTCAGAGTCTACCAAAGCCTCTCACTTATAGAGAGAATATGATTTTATTGAATTGTCATCACTTCATCAATAGAAATATGATTTGATGACCACATGAAGTAATGCAATGTATAAAATAGTTAATTGTGTATCTTCCAAGGAACAATTGTCCAGTTCGTGGTGTGTTGACCAGAAAGCAGGACCTGGCCATCACAGGAAAGCGTCATCCGTATCAGTTTCATTATAAGGTCTGAAATCTAAACACACAGTTAAAGACTAATTTAGTTGTCAAGATCTGTTAATAAGGTCTGTAAACAAGTCATATAGTTCGTGACAAAAGTTGTCGAAATCAGTTCTCTTGTAGATTTCAAGTCACTCTTGTTACCTGTTGTTTTGTATAGGTTGGATGCAATAAGGACTGCCGAATACAATGTCTGGATGTAAAAGTGTACTCTGATGCTGGATGTTCTCGGGACACGTCCCCCGAGGTATTTATTTGAAATAATGTCATAATTAAAAAAAACTATAGTGAAGAAGTCCAATGTCCAGGGCTTGAAACTAACTTTTTATGTCACCAGTCGGACTGGTGGGATATTCATTAATGTTATTCATTAATGTTATTAAGATCGGGTTCGCCTGATATCTACAAAGGAATATGCCAAATGCGCATTTAAGATTCATAATTATATTTTCCAGAATGACGTTTTAGAAAATTGATCAGTCCCATTGGACTCACTAAAACAAATGTCAGTCAGTCTGCCAGACTTTTAACCGAGCTGTCATGGACTGACGGACATATGTTAATTTCGAGTCCTGGTGTCATTCACAATTCATTGACCTCCATTAGGGAGTGGTTTTCTTCCCAGATGTTAGTGATACTTGTATACGTGTATAGTATGTATAACTGTTGAATTTAAGGTGATGAATTGTGCCTTGGATTACATACTATGTTATATATGTAACTGTTAAATTTAAGGTGATGAATTGTGCCTTGGATTACATACTATGTTATATATGTAACTGTTAAATTTAAGGTGATGAATTGTGCCTTGGATTACATAGTATGTTGTATGTGTAACTGTTAAAAATAAGGTGATGAATTGCGCCTTGGATTACATACTATGTTGTACATGTGTAACTGTTAAATATAAGGTGATGAATTGTGCCTTGGATTAGATAGTATGTTATATATGTAACTGTTAAATATAAGGTGATGAATTGTGCCTTGGATTACATAGTATGTTGTATGTGTAACTGTTAAATATAAGGTGATGAATTGTGCCTTGGATTACATAGTATGTTGTATGTGTAACTGTTAAATATAAGGTGATGAATTGTGCCTTGGATTACATAGTATGTTGTATGTATAACTGTTGAATTTAAGGTGATGAATTGTGCCTTGGATTACATACTATGTTATATATGTAACTGTTAAATTTAAGGTGATGAATTGTGCCTTGGATTACATAGTATGTTGTATGTGTAACTGTTAAAAATAAGGTGATGAATTGCGCCTTGGATTACATACTATGTTGTACATGTGTAACTGTTAAATATAAGGTGATGAATTGTGCCTTGGATTAGATAGTATGTTATATATGTAACTGTTAAATATAAGGTGATGAATTGTGCCTTGGATTACATAGTATGTTGTATGTGTAACTGTTAAATATAAGGTGATGAATTGTGCCTTGGATTACATAGTATGTTGTATGTGTAACTGTTAAATATAAGGTGATGAATTGTGCCTTGGATTACATAGTATGTTGTATGTGTAACTGTTAAATATAAGGCGATGAATTGTGCCTTGGATTACATAGTATGTTGCATGTGTAACTGTTAAATTTAAGGTGATGAATTGTGCCGTGGATTACATAGTATGTTGTATGTGTAACTGTTAAATTTAAGGTGATGAATTGTGCCTTGGATTACATAGTATGTTGTATGTGTAACTGTTGAATTTAAGGTGATGAATTGTGCCTTGGATTACATAGTATGTTGTATGTGTAACTGTTAAATATAAGGTGATGAATTGTGCCTTGGATTACATACTATGTTGTATGTGTAACTGTTAAATTTAAGGTGATGAATTGTGCCTTGGATTACATAGTATGTTGTATGTGTAACTGTTAAATTTAAGGTGATGAATTGTGCCTTGGATTACATAGTATGTTGTATGTGTAACTGTTGAATTTAAGGTGATGAATTGTGCCTTGGATTACATAGTATGTTGTATGTGTAACTGTTAAATATAAGGTGATGAATTGTGCCTTGGATTACATACTATGTTGTACATGTGTAAGTGTTAAATATAAGGTGATGAATTGTGTCGTGGATTATATAGTATGTTGTATGTGTAACTGTTGAATTTAAGGTGATGAATTGTACCGTGGATTACATAGAAGGGTGTTGCGCCATACCAAATGTCACTATTGAAGGTCGAATCTGTAGAACAAATACAGTCTCTAACGGTTCATTTAGAGGATTCGGAATCCCACAGGGGTGTGTAGCTATGGAAACGGTCATTGATCACATTGCACATACCCTGAATGTGTCATCCAAACATGTAAATATTCAGTTTTGTTTCATTCCTGCATTTTTTAAAAATTTTCTTCATACAGAACTGAGATAAACCACCAAGAAAGGTCTAAGAGAAATAGTGTTGTAATGTTTTAACTTAATTATTAATCAGATCCAGGAAATGAATTTTGCCAAGACAGGTTTTGTACCATTTACCAAACTTCCCATTGAAGACGAAACAATGTTAAAATCATGGGCCCAATGTCAGAAGCAGGCCAACTACTCCCAAAAAGATGCCGATGTCATGGCATTTAATGAGTAAGGCAAATTTAATGTAAGTGATGTCATTGAATTTCAGTAAAAGTACAAAGAATTGGCCATTATTTTATATCTGTATTGGCAACATTTTTCAGGAAATACAAACAGAAAAAGAGAGGTCTTGCGATGATGCCTTTAAGATTCCAAATAGGTTTCCCTGCTCCTCTTCTGAATCAGGTGAATATCCTTCATGCTTAACCGAGTCTCATTTCAATGCTTTATGCGATACACAGTTTCCCCAGTGCACTGCTAAAAATTTCAAGATGCACATGCATACATTATATATATTGAAGGAGAATTAGAAAATTAAAAAGAAACTGGGGTTGCAATGCTTATTATTGAGTAAAGTGTTCTATACATGACCTTTTTGCACTTAAGATCAACTCAAGATTTATTCAATTAAACTTGATTTGTCTGTTGGTGTCAAAACAACATCAGCTGCACAAATGAATCATTACATAATTAGATACATAATCATGTCTTCTAACAATACAGATAAAAACAAGTTTAATACAAGTACATGTAATTGAAATAGATAATTACCTTTTTGCTCTTGATATGCAAAAAATTCTTGATATCAAATTTAAAAGGATATATTAGGAGTAATGTTAATTTCACATAATTTTCAAGGTCTTGTCTTAAAATTTAAAATGGAACTTTTAAAAAAGTGGAGGTTATAAAGATCAAATTTTTAAATCATTGACGAAAATACTGATTTTTAGCTCTTCTGAGCCAAAGGCTCAAAGAGCTAATGCTATGGCCATTTGTGCGGTGTGCGTAAACTTTTTAGAAAAAGGGCTATAACTCAAGAACCCCTTGGCCAATTTTTTTCAAATTTGTTACAGGGTATCATTGGCCCAAGGGCTTTCATACATACTAAATAGAGGGATGTGACCCTTTAACAAGGGGAGATAATCAGGAAAATACAAACAAAAGTAGTGGTTGCTAAAAAATCTTCTTCTCAAGAACCACAGGGCAGATTATCACCAAACTTACACATAAGGATGAGGATATGTTGTAGATTAAAAATTGTTCAAGGCATTACCCTGGGGCAAAGGGCGTGGTCTCAAGGTCACTTCAAAGTTGACCTAAATTAAATTTTTTTTAAAATTCCTTAAATCTGAGATATTTTAGTCATTATAAGGACTAGGATCATCAAATTATGACAGTTGATGCATCTTAGGACCTTGTGTCAAGTTGTCTCAAAAGTAGGTCACGGTGACCTACTTTTTGAATTTTACAGGTATTTATTTTAAAATTAATTTTGATGCATATCTTGGACACTTTGAAGCCTATGATCATCAAAACTTGTCAGTTGGTGGATCATGGGACCTTGAAATGCGTCAACTGAAAAATAGGTCACCGTGACCTACTTTCTGAATTTTATGGCTTATCATTTATAGATATATTTTAAGTTGTTATTTCAAATACCGAGAGGTTTAGAATCATCAAATCTTGTAAGTTGATACATCTTGAGGCCTTGAAACATATTTATAAAAAAGTAGGTCACAGTGACCTACTTTTTGAATTTTGCAGATATTCAAATTTCACATTTTCAATTTTAGATGCATATTTTGGGCACTGTAAAACCTAGGATCATCAAACTTTGTCAGTTGATGCGTCTTCAGTCTTCGGTTTGTGTCGACCAAAAAGTAGGTCACCGTGACATACTTTTGGTATTTGACAGCTAAATTACTATATTTCAGACACTATTTGACCTACAATCATCAAACTTTGTCAGTTGATGCATCTTGAGTCTTCGGAGTGTATCGACCAAAAAGTAGGTCACTGTGACCTACTTTTGGCATTTGACAGTTATATTTTTATATTTCAGTCACTAATTGACCTACAATCATCAAACTTTGACAGTTGATGCATCTTGAGTCAATGGAGTGTGTCGACCAAAAAGTAGACCTACTTTTGGAATTTGACGGCTATATTTATATATTTCAAATACTATTTGACCTACAGTCATCAAACTTTGTCAGTTGATGGGTCTTGCATGTTCAAAGGGTGTTGACCAAAAAGTAGGTCACCTTGACCTACTTTTGGAATTTGACGGCTATATTTATATATTTCAGATACTATTTGACCTACAGTCATCAAACTTTGTCAGTTGATGGGTCTTGCATGTTCGGAGTTCGCTGACCAAAAAGTAGGTCACCATGACCTACGATTGGAATTTGACACCTATATTTCAATATTCAGATACTAATTGGCTTAAAATCATCAAACTTTGTCAGTTGACATTTCTTGGGTTCTCAAAATGTGTAAACCAAAAAGTAGGTCACATTGACCTACTTTTTTGAATTCTTAGGATTTAACTAAAGATTTAGAATACTAAGAGGCTAAGAATAGAAATGGTGGGGTTGTACAATTTATCAGAAGAGCGATTCTAGGCCCTTGGGCCTCTTGTTTATACAAAATTTTGAGTAAATCAATAATTTCAACTTTTTTAACAATCGAGGTTCTGTTTCGAAAATATATCAACCAAATTTAATAAATTACAACATTTAAACTAATTCCAAGTCGCCAACTAGTATTATAAATTATAAAACTGAAATACACATATAGGAGTTTAAGAATATAAGATATAATATTGGATGAAACATAAACTGTAATATCATGTGGATTTAGAACTTTTTGATTAATCAATCATTCTGCCACAAAATATAGTCCCAGCCAAACCCTTTCAAAATTTGAATTGACACAAAAAAGATTTCAATTGGATAGGGTTTAGTAATAGTTGTGTAATATTGTCCTTAAGGAAGTTAGCTCCTGATCTATTGAGCACAACTGTGCAGGATATGCTACAACTAAGTATTTATAGTGGTTCATTACTGATCCTATTGTTGCAAATGTATTACACATCTATTTCTGAACTCTATCCAGTTGAAAAAATTTGTGTCAATTCAAATTTTTAAAGGGTTTTGCAGGGACTGTATTTTGTGGCGGAACGGTTGATTAATCAAAAACTTCTAAATCTGTGTGATATTACAGTTTCTGGTTCATCTAATATATCTTCTATTTTTATACTCCTATACGGTTATTTCAGTTTTATAATTTATGATACAAGGAGTTGAGACTTGGAACTAGATCAAATGTTGTAATTTATTAGTTTGGTTGTTATGTTTCTCCAAATAGAACACCGATTTTTTAAAAAAAGTTTAAATTAATTTACTAGAAATTTTGTATA
This sequence comes from Ostrea edulis, assembly GCF_947568905.1. NCBI lineage: Eukaryota > Metazoa > Mollusca > Bivalvia > Ostreida > Ostreidae > Ostrea > Ostrea edulis. The sequence goes on along the minus strand of NC_079169.1, from coordinate 64,985,987 downwards.
AAAATTCAATATTTTCACCAATAATTTGAAAATTTGGTCTCCAATCCCCACTTTTTACCTCACCTGAGCTGAAAGCTCAAGTGAACTTTTCTGATTGCCTGTTGTCCGTTGTCTGTCCGTCTGTAAACTTTTCACATTTTCGACTTCTTCTCCAATACCACTGGGCCAATTCCAACCAAACTTGGCCAAAACCATCCTTGGGTGAAAGGCTTTCAAGTTTATTCAAATTAAGGATCATACCCCTTTCAAAGAGGAGATAAGGGCTGTTCCAGAAATGATCAAATGGGGGGGTCGGGCGGCAAATGATATTTTTTTGTGTGGGTGGTCGTATTTTTTCATATTTTAATTGGTCCGTGGTTGGGCTGTTAAAAAAATATTTATTATGGGTAGTGGGTAGTTTCTATTGTTTTATTTTGTGCCACGTGGGTGTTGAGTTTTCAGAATATTTTTATTGTCGCTCTTGTCATGTTGGTTACAAAACGTTGGAGGGGAAAATTGAAAACGTGCTTTCGAAATGCTGCTTTCGAAATCGGAAATCGGAAGTAACATAGAACTATTCGAGTTGTCGCTCTTTGCAGCGCATAACTTTCCATTACGGCACTCTTCAAATTAGAGGCGCGTTTAGTAGGGTCCCTTTGGACGTGATGGCGGCGAACTCTGTTCTGTAGATTATTACATTTTACAGTGCATCAATTTTGGGAATATTTTGAAACCAATAGGTATTCCGTATTCTAATAAAAATAGGCAAACCTTAGTTGATTTATACGAGGGTACCGATGCGTTATATTTATCAGTCAGTGTGATGATGGTGATATAGAGGCCTCCGGGCGCGGGCTCCATTAGAAGACGAACGATTCGTGGAAAAACATCCATACCCATTTCATGATAATAGCATCGTTTGGACTCCCAATCTTTCCAACATTCCCGCCATAGATGCCTTTGATTGTTGATGTGACATCGTTTCTTCAGAACTATTGTAATACAATGTCGCACAGGCATTACCACGTCATTGACTAGAATGTTTGTCCCGAAAACCTCGCGAGATTTGTACCGTTTTCATTTTTAAAAATATTTTTGTGGTGGGTCTGGTTAGTTTTTTTTTTATTAGATGGGTCATTGTAAAATGAGTTTATTAATTTGATGGGTCATGGGGTAATTTTTAAATTTTTTTTATGGGTGCTTGGTATATACAAAAGGTGCCTCCCGACCCCCATGTATTTATTTCTGGAATAGCCCTAATCACAAAAATGCAAAAATAGGGTGGGGTCATTTAAAAATCTTTTTCTCAAGAACCACTGAGCCAGAGGAGCTGGAATTTACATGAAAGCTTCCTGACATAGTGCAGATTCAAGTTTGTTAAAATCATGGCCCTCGAGGGGAGGTTGGGGCCACATGGGGATCAAAGTTTTACATGCAAATATATAGAGAAAATCTTCTTATCAAGAATCACTGGGCCAGAAGAGCTGAGATTTACATGAAAGCTTCCTTGCACAGTGCAGATTCAACTTTGTTCAAATAATGGCCCCTGGGTACAGGTTGGGGCTACAATAAGGGATCAAAGTTTTACATGGGAATAAATAGAGGAAATCTTTTAAAATTTTCTTCTCAGAACCACTTGGCCAGAAGAGCAAAGATTTACATGAAAGCTTCCTGACACAGTGCAGATTCAAGTTTGTTAAAATCATGGCCCCCGGGGGTAGGTTAGGGCCACAATAGAGTATCAAAGTTTTACATGCGAATATTTAGGTAAAACCTTTGGAAATCTTCTTCTCAAGAACAACTGGGCTGAGAAAATACAAATTTACATGAAAGCTTCCTGACATAGTTCAGATTCAAGTTTGTTAAAATCATGACCCCCGGAGGTAGGTTAGGGCCACAATAGAGTATCATAGTTTTACATGCGAATATTTAGGTAAAACCTTTGGAAATCTTCTTCTCAAGAACAACTGGGCTGAGAAAATACAAATTTACATGAAAGCTTCCTGACATAGTACAGATTCAGGTTTGTTAAAATCATGACCCCCGGAGGTAGGATGGGGCCGCAATAGGGGATCAGTTTTATATACAAATGTATAGAGAAAATCTTTTTTTAATCTTCTCGAGAACCACTGGGCCAGAAATGTTTACATTTACATGAAGTATTCCTGACATAATGTAGATACAAGTTTGTAAAAATCATGGCCCAAGGTGGTAGGTTGGGGCCACAATAGGGATCAAAGTTTTATATGCGAATATATAAGGAAAATCTTTAAATATGAGCGAAGGTGACTCAGGTGAGGGATGTGGCCCATGGGCCTCTTGTTTTAGTTCCATTTTAAATTTTAAGACAAGACCTTGAAAATTATGTGAGATTTTAGAAATTGACATTACTCCTAATATATCTTTATATGATAACTGAATAAGCCACCTTAGCCATTCTAGTGCATATAACTTGATATATTCAGTAAATCTATAGGTTCACGAACATTGTACATGGTATTGGAGGCTATTGTTGTGACATGTATCCCGAAATGGCAATGTTTTGAAAATTCAATTACCTGATATTAAATGTCATAGTAAGAGAAAAGTATAAAAGATATGGGAAAAAGAAAAAACATTTCTAGAAAGCCTATATCCCAAAGAATATTATATACGGAAATAATCAATATCTGAGGCTAGGCCATTTTTCATGGTTCAAGGGTCATGTTCTTTGATATCATGAATTTTTCATATCTCAATTGCAAAAAGGTCATTATTTTTTTCCATTACTTGTATTAAACTTTTTAACCAAGTTGTGTAGCAAATCTCGGCTTTTAAATTGGCGAAGGATGGACGTCCAGTCGGGCGGGCGGGCGGCGTCCACAATTAGCTTGTCCGGTCTCTAACTTTCATACTTTTTGGTACATCTTTGTGAGACTTGCATATTAACATGATCACATCCAAAAGAGGAAGGTTCCTATTAATTTTAGGTCAAACGGTCAAGGTCACTTTGTCACTAAATGCCATAGATTTGAGCTTGTCCAGTCTTTAACTTTCATACTACTAGGGACATCTTTGTGAAACTTAGATAACATGATCACATCCAAAAGAGGAAGGTTCCTATTTATTTTGAGGTCAAAGGTCACTTTGTCACTAAATGCCATAGAATTGAGCTTGTCCGGTCTCTAACTTTCATACTACTTGGTGCGTCTTTGTTAGACTTCCATATTTTGATCATGTCCAAAAGAGGAAGGTTCCTATTTATTTTGAGGTCAAAGTTCAAGGTCTATTTTTCACTATATACTGTAGATTTGTGCTTGCCTCTAACTTATATGCATGTACTTGCTGGTGGATGTTTATCAGACTTCAAATCCTGATGACATTCAAGATTCATGTTGCTTTTGAAATCTAAAGGTCAAGGTCATTATCACACTAGATACCTACTGCGGCTATTCAAAGCTTCATACTTATAAACTATATTAAATACGTGCATGTTTTTGCTTCATGAATGCAAGTGTGCATAATTTTCCAAACTGCAACTCGGCCATACGCACCTTTGATGCGTTTTAGCGATTTTTAAATTTTTTTTATCTGTATTGTTAGAAGACGTGATTATGTATTTATTTCATGTAATGATTGATTTCTGTTGCTTATATTCTGTTGACACCAACAGACAAGTCAAGTTTAATTGAATAAATTTTAAGTGCAAAAAGGTCAAGTGTAGAACACTGTAGCTCATAACAAGCATTGCGACCCCAGTTTTTCTTTTCAGTTTCCGAATTCTTCTTCAACGTAGAAATTAAAAATACATTTCCCAAAAAATTGACATTGCTCCAAATGTCAGGTGCAAACCTCTTTAAGTTTGTTTTAAGAAATTTTTATGACACCTATGTAAATAGGTTTATAATATTACCTTAGTAAGCTTAGAATACATATGTCGATAGTGATAACTTTTACATTTATTTATTTAGTATTTTTGCAAAGATCAAGATGTTTTCAATGGTATAATATATCTGCTGTAGCATTATATGAAATATATGATGGACCAATAGGGATCAGAATAATGTGTCTCAACATATGTTCAATCTCATTTACAGGGTAATGCTTTAGTGCACGTGTACCTGGATGGTTCCGTTAGTCTGTCACATGGAGGCTGTGAAATAGGACAAGGTCTGAACATGAAACTTTTGCAGGTATTCACTCCTTCAGCAAGGGATAAAAAATAATATTTCTACAGTTGAGAAACCATTTTAGTTCAGAAGCAAAAATATCTGGATAATTGAAATGTTTGGATAAATGAATTGCATCTATTAAAGAAAATATGTAACTTTTACTAAAACTGGGTCCCAAAAATTACCATCATAAAGCTGACGTGTTAGAATTGTTGAAAACCTTACTTTGTTAGAATTGATCAGCTGCTGTAACCAGAGTATGGGAGCATGCTTGTCTGTCTACGTGAACCTGTTCTAATTAAGTAAACATACCAGGAAAATATATTTTGTCCTATTGAATTAAATGATGTGACGCCTATTGCGACGTATATTTACAGTTGTCAAACTGAGAGAGTCACTGATATTACTATTTTGCAATCATGTAGACAATTTTTCTACAATTTGTGTATACTCCTAACAAACATCTCGATGCTTTATTCAACTTTTTAACTCACCTGAGCTGAAAGGTCAAGTGAGCTATTCTGATCACCCATTGCCCGTCCGTCTGTCTGTCTGTAAACTTTTCACATTTTCCTTTTCTTCTCCAGAACCACTGAGCCAATTTCAATCAAACTTGGTACACATCATCCTGGGGCGAAGGGGATTCAAGTCTGTTCAAATAAAGGACCATGTGTAACCTTCAAAGGGGAGATAATCACAAATATGCAACACTTGGGTGGGGTCATTTAAAAATCTTCTTCTCAAGAACCACAGGACCAGAAAAGTTCAAATTTACATGAAAGCTTCCTTACATATATAGTGCAGGTTCAAGTTTGATCAAGTCATGGCCCCTGGAGGTTAGGTGGGGCCACAATAGAGGATAAAAGTTTTACTTAGGGAAAATCTTCTCAAGAACCACTGAGCCAGAAAAGTTGACAAGTACATAAAAGCTTCCCGAGCAGATTTAAGTTTATTCAAATCATGGCCCCCGGGGGAAGGGTGGGACCACAATAGGCAAGAAAACTTCCTGATATAGTGCAAATTAAAGTTTGTTCAAATCATGGGCCCCAGGGCCACAATAGGGAATCAAAGTGTTTTATGCTGATATGTAGGGAAAATCTTGCAAAAGTGTTTTTTATCTTGAACAGCTAGGGCTTACATATTTTGTATATACATTTTTTGTGGAAAGACCTTTCCTGTGATGCAATGGTGTTTGATCTTGTTACCTTGACCTGGAAGTTTTACCTAATTTTGATAAAAATCTGATATGTATAATATGTCCTTAACTATTTAAGGTGGCTATTTCATATCTTGTAAATATATTTCTTATGACAAGACCTTTCATTTCATATCATGATCTTTGACCCTGTGACCTTGAAGTCAGAGTTTGACCTACATCAAAGAAAACATAAACTCTTGAATATATTCTGAAATATTTTAGGTGGGACTATCATATTTTGTATGTAGATTCTTTATGGCAATACCTTGTACACAGTGATGTTTGATCTTTTAACCTTGGAGTTTGACCAATTTTAAAAAAAATCTCTGACCTATTCAATATCCTGAACTATTTAAGGTAGGGCTTTCATATTTTGTACATAGGTTCTTTAAGGCAAGGCATTATTATTTTGTGAAGCTTGACCTTGTAACCTTGACCTTAGAGTTGGACCTACTTTTTGAATCTCTAATCTAGTCAATATCTCCTGAATTATTTAAGGTAAAGCTTTTATCTTTGTATATAGATTCTTTATGGCAAGACCTTGTTATACTTTGGTGTTTGATCTTGTAACCTTGACCTGGAAGTTTACCTACTTCTAATAAAAATCTTGCCTATATAATACATTATCTCTTGAACTATTTGAGAAAGAGCATTTATATTCTGTATATAGATTTCTTATGGCAAGGTCTTCATATCTTATCTTGATTTATGACCTTGTGACCTTGGTCTTATCCAGAACAGCAAGATCATGTTAATTATATTGGTGTTGAGGCATCTCTGTTATGTGAATTCATTTTCAGTTATGCTGTGATCCTTTTGGGCTAGGTTGGGGCTGCAATATGGGATCAAAATTTTTCATGGGATGTAAAGATTGATAGAAAGATCTATTGAAAATCACAACAGCTGAACAATAGCAGGGCCTCAGGTGAGCAATGTGGTCCATGGTCCTCTTGTTTTCTGAACTCAAGATGAGGGTTATCAAAATTCTGATATAGAAGGTAATTGGCTTTGCGTCTCGTGTGATCTGATGATCGACGCCTATCAACTTGACGTGATCTGACTCTTCAGATCAAATTACTGTAGTAATAATATATATTTATTTGAAAAGATATTAATTGAATTGTTGCACTTATCAAATGAATTGATGGCATCTTGAAATAATTAGAAAAATCTTAAAAAACTTGAGTTTATGTAAATTTAGTGCTCCATATATATTTTCCACTGAAAGAGGAAATTTGTGTTTATGACATCTTTCCTTCAGGAAATGTCATTTTGAATTCTTCCCAGCATCACTATCATGAAAGTTGAAAGTGATGCTTTGCAGGTGACACTGGTTTTCAATATAATATTTTTGCCTGATTCTGATGAAGCAACGTATATATTTAATATATACACATATTTCCTACAAATTAGATCAGGCACTATCACAAACACATTTTCTTTCAGCAATATCATCATTTTTATGTCCCTGCCACAAAGTGGTCGGGGCATATAGTTTTACCCTTGCCTGTCCTTCCGCAGCTCCCAGTTTTCTTAATTTTTTTTAAACGCCTTGAGATATTGATTTTTGTATTCAGGTGTATATTGATGAGGTATAGATCAAGATTGAGTTTTGTTCCGGTTCATTGATTTTTTTATGGAGTTGTACCCCTTTAACGTAGAAAAAGTACGGTTACGACCAGTTTTCTGGTCTTTTTTAAAATTTGAATACCTTGAGATATTGAACTGAGTTTTCTATGCAGATGTATATTGATGAGTTACAGATTGAGTTTGAGTTTTGTTCCTGTCCGTTAATGCTGATGGAGTTGTGCCCCTTTAACATAGAAAATTTAATGTATTTATTGTATAGTGGCTGTTAAAACATATAAAGGATTGTTGTTGCATTCTTCATTGTTCACATGTGTGTAACATACAATCTAAATACCACATTCAATGCTATATACTTAGATGGATTTCATACATTTGAATTTACTGCAGGCAGGGGATTTCGTGCCGTGCCTACACATCTACATGTAGTTTTATTATTAGTTTAGCACCTTCTAACGGGTGATGGTTTTTCTGCAGAAAGGTTATAGACGTTTGTGAGGAGTATACAAACATTGGGATGATCCAAACTATGCGATATGACAATGATCTTTGAATAATTCTGATTTATAAGTTCTTTTTATTTTTGGTAGAAAAAGAGGGTATCATACAAATTTGATTCTCTTTAGATTGCCTCTCGAGCTCTTGGAGTTCCTTTGAGTAAGATCTACACGAGTGAGAATTCAACACAGACAATTGCCAATGCTGTTATAACTATGGGAAGTAGTACCACGGATGTCATAGGAACAGCTGTGTTGGTGAGTGCAGATCTACAAATCTAAAATGAGGATATAGGTGTACATTGAGGGTAGATTTACACATTTGTAATTTGGTGAACTGATAAGGATTGACGTTTTTTTTCTCATTATTCTAGAATGCATGTACCGAGTTACTAAGCCGACTGCAGCCAGTGAAAGAGAGGAAACCAAATGCATCATGGGAAGAAATAGTATGTTAAGAAATACATTCAATTTGTATGAAAGAGTGAGTCTGCTAAACATTATAAACCAATAATTTACACAAAAATCAAATCAATAATTTTAAATTTCTATATTTTTGTTGACTCTTCCTTTCCTTTAAACATTTTTCTTTCTTTAAATTTCAATTTTAGTTTTTAATTCCATGCATCGTAATTAAGCATATGTCTGATTAATCTAGGAGGGCATGTTGTTTACGTTGATTTCTCATAGACTTTAAATGATGTGTGTGTATAACCCTTTTCAATTTTGCACCGGGGGAGGGGGGGGGGCATATGTGTTTTACAAACATCTCTTGTTTTACTTGGAACTATCAAACTCTGCTAACTCTGAAACAGACATGGAATTATATCCCAGGTTTTTTGTAGAATGCAAGTGAATTACATCATTGACATCTCAATAAATCATTTCAACTGTAACTCATAAATTAAGCATTAAACCTACACTTGCCAAAATATTATTGTGTACATATATGGTTTTGTCAGTCCTATAAGCCTGAGAAAAGGTTAAAGGGGTTTACATTGCTTACTTTTAAGTCTTGCACGCTAATATATTTATACTGAACATACACTTGATGACTCCACCTTCTTATTTAAATGATGCAATGACTTGCAGAGCCATACTGGCAAAATCGGGATTTTGCATTGAAGTATGCATTTCTATTTAATTGATATTGCATATAGATATTGAGAATCTCTCAAAAACAACTTTTAAACTTATCTATTTGTAATACACTGAGCTTTTTTTACTATTAAAGATGTAACAGTGCTCTAATTCAAAATTGGTGAAATTGAAGGATAGAAAGGGGACAAATTAAAAAGTTTAGCGGACTCTTTTTTTTTTTTATGCAATATAACAGTAGTTTGACCTTCATTCTTTCTTCTTCTCCTTAGTTCACATTGAATGTACATGTTGATATTTGGATGAGTATGTAATGAAAATGACTGGTTGTGGTAGCTCATTGGTAGAGAGTTCGCTTTGTAACCAAGAGGTCGTGAGTTCAAGCCCTGCTTGTCATGGCCACGTCAAACATGGTGATTGCTCCTTTGCTAAGTGCTCAGCATTTGGATGTGAGAATCATGATTCTTTCATCTGATGATGTTTCAATATGAGTTTTAAAAAAATTGATGGCATGTAAAAGAAACAAACCACCAAACAAAATGTGCATCAGGTTGGGATAACAAAATTTAATTAATTTTGAACAAAACTTTCAGATCAGAGATGCGTACTTTAACAGAATAAGCTTGTCTGTCATGGCTCATGGAAGGTAATTCATTATTTCATTTTTATACGCTTTTTAAAGACGGGACACATTATGGTATAGCGTCATCAGTCTGTCTGTCTGTCTGTCCGGACCTTGTGGGCAAGATACAGACCAAACAGTAAGCTCCAGGAATTTACAACTTGTACTTTTGATCATCATGATGAGAGGAAGATGCCTATTGTTTTTCAAGATCAAAGGTCAAGGTCGTAGTATCACTTAGTAGAAGGAAACCCTTGTTGGCAGGATTCAAACCGAACCATAATCTCCAGGATGTTACAACTTAGAATATTTAATCACCATAATGAGAGGAAGATGCCTCAAGGTTAGAAGTCAAAGGTCGTAGTATTACTTGGTAGGAAAACCTTGTAGGCAGTATACAAACTGAACTGTTGGGGCTAGGACTGTAAAACTTTGTACACATAACTTTATGCCAAGTGGAGGATGCCTATTGTTTCATAAGGTCAAGGTCGTAGTAGCAGGATGCAGACCAATATGTTGGGGCAAGGACCATCAAACTTGATACACATAAATCTTATGCCAAGTGAAAATATTACATAGAGAGTACATGATTGGTCTTGTTTTTACAATGCAAAGAAAGTATTTCACACCCTGATGATCGCTGATACTACTTGAAGCCAAGTTCTACAAATCATGATGTAAGTAAAGCACCCTATATTAGCTTTTCATGGGTGTATTATATACCATTGGTTGTACTCTTGTTATTTCCATTTCCATTTAAATCACTTAAGATTTTAAAACTGTATCCTCCCTTTCAGCTCACCTGAGCAAGTGAGATTTTTTTATCATCTATTGTCTGTTGCCGGTCTGTCCATCAGTCTGTTTGTTAACTTACCGCATTTTGATGTCTCCCCTCTTTCAGAGGGAGACATATTAATTGAACAGTAGATATGCCCACCTAGGGACGTCTAAACTCCTGGCTGAAGTGGTTTAGCCAACTGATAGCAAAAACAATGGGGAATATACACAAACTTCCCTCCAACTATATTGGGTTCAAACCATTACCGTGGAAACAAATCCCATAACACCAACTTGATTTACCCATTTATTGATAACATTGAATGTCATTACCAGCTGAACACAAGCTGTGCACACAACAGGAAAGTGAAGGTAAATGGCCGCATTACTTACTAAATACCCAGGTCTGGGGGGAACAACCAAGCATCCAACACACAAGGTGCATAACGGGCAAAATGGGGGCCTTGTGTTGGGAACAAGTGCCAATGGAGTCCCATGTATAGAAACAACATGTGGACAGGGGTTGCATTGGTTGACATATCTGTTTACCCTGTTTCCCAAAGAATTGCTTCCTGGTTGATAGTACTGCTGACACTGAGTACTCCAAGGAAAGCCGGATCCCCTCCTGTTAAAAGAGGTGGAGGTGGCCCCGGTCTGGCAGACACACGTGGACCCCAATTTACATTAGGGGTATTCTTTCCCCAATAAACATATTAACACCTGAGGGTTTATTCTTTCCCCAATAAACATATTAACACCCGAGAGTTTATTCTTCCCCAATAAACACCTGAGGGTTTATTCTTCACCCAATACACCACACATGCCCTCCGTCTTGATTGACAGATAGGGGGAAACAGAGGCCAGAATTGTCCCAAAATGCCCCTAAAATCCCCCCTCCCCCCAGACCCGCCACACAATGCGACGAAAAGGAGGTGAAAAACAGGCTGACAAAGAATCACAAATCAGAAGGCATAAAAAATTGTCCAGTTTCAATAGCTACACCGAAAATCCCATTATGCTGCTGGACTGCCTGGCAGGATTTCTTGTGCTAGGACTAGTGGCAATTGGTCACCTCTTGCCTCGATGGTTGAGGAGTATCTGTAATAAGAAAACTGGACGCAGAAACTGTTTCATGGAAAATACACTTAAAAAATTTATGCAAAATAGCTAAAATGAAATGGTTTTGGGAGGGTGGGATTTTCAACAATTGATAGCTGGTGCCACATTTGATAGTGGCGGGTAAATGTTAGAGGAAGTAGTAATGGGTTATTAACTTGTAGTGTTACAGTAGAGACTTCCGGTTAAAGAGATTAGACAAGGTGTACCACAAATGTTTCCCAAACTTGGATTCAAAACTGATATACAAATATCTTGTCAATTAACTAGGATTATTTGTATATAACATCAAATAATCTATATTGTTTTTGTACTTTCTGTCTGTCACAAAATCTTTTGAACACTTCTCCCATATGGCTTATTGGATAGACTTGAAACTTTGTACAATGCTTCATTGCCATTTGTAGATGTGCATTATATTGGTGAGACGGGAGGATCCAATTATTTTCCTAAAAATTTATAGTGGATCTAAAAGGGGTGGAAGATGTAAAATAGCTTGTGAACACTTCTCCTATATGGCTTATCGGATAGACATGAAATTTGTACAATACTTCAATGCCATTTTCAGATGTGCATATTGTAGGGACAGGAGAATCCAGTTGTTATCCTTACATTTATAGTGGATCTGAGGGATAGAGGATGTAAAATAGTTTGTGAACACTTCTATGTGGCTTTCATAATGTCTATGTTCCTGCTCATGCTTTCTCCTCCATACCATGCAGTGCATTAAAGGTCATAGGAGACGGTTTTTAACAATACGTTTTCTCTCCATAATTATCAACTTTGTTTCATAGAATCCTCATAAAAATACTTTTTTAAGATTAATAACGATATTAACTCGAAGAAATTGGAAGTGCAAAGGTAGTCGGAATAGAAAATCGTTACACGATTATCGTTCCTGATTTCCTGAATTTGTGACGTCATAAGAGACCACACTCACATTTGCGAATCAAAACAAAAGCACACTCATAGACGATTTAGTCGCAACTGGAGGAGTTTTTGAATGGGGATCCATAGTTTGTTATACGAGGATATCACTTTGAACTCATAATTAATGCAAATGCCAGCCACATCTACGATTTTTCATTGAAGGACGAACAAGAAGATCGATCAAGATCCTATTTATTCCGAATCGGTAGAAACTGGTTAATGATAAATGTATGATAATTTCAGACTATATTCTCTAATGACAATAAGAGAAATATAGATAGTTATTACTTACGCTTTCTAACCCCATGCAGACACAGTGACACAGCATCATTTTTCCCTCAAGGTGGGTGGTGGTGGTGGTCAAATTGAAGGTTAACTGAAAAAAAAGGTGGGCACCCCCTCATCTCCCTTTGGTTTTATGTACCCAAGTCCCACCCTGACTTGGATATATTTTATAGCCAGATCGAAATTTACTTTACACACATCGCGAGCGCCGTTTTTTAAAATTTATTTTCATAGGATTTTTACAAGTATCGTGTGCAGCTATTTTAGTTTAACAGGTGAATCTAATAAATATAAATGGATTTAACATTCTATTACAATAAAATTTGCGAAATTAGGGCCTATATGAAAAATAATTTACCATCAAATTAGCCGCTATAAGGACTCTTTCTTGCATATAATGGTTGGAACTGGAAGCCAGAGGAAGAACGAATTCTTCGTTTGGACCAGTTATAGAAGGAACTGTCGATAAATCCAAATGTTCTGACTGTTTTTGTAGGCCATGCGTTATGGACGAGTCATACAGACAACTTTAGGTAGCCAAAGAATTCTGGTGTGCAGTCCAGAAAAACTAATTCAAACAGAATAAAACTTTCTAAACAGTTTTGGAATATGTTGAGTCATCGTGGGGTGTGGGACGATGATCGGTTCATAAGCTGTACATAGCCAGAAAATCTGCACAGTACGCAGGAACTCCCGTCGGAAACTGTATGTTTGGCTGTCATACATCGGCGGATACTGGGTATCCGACGAAGGCAGTCAAATGGATACAAGAAAACGTAGAAAAAAGAATAATCTGCCTAATTTATCAATGGCTAACGTTCTCATTTATACAAAATCAATTTATTGAGCTTTAATTCTTACATGTTGATTCATTCAACCAACCAGTTGTTCAAAATCCTCAGCCTTTAACATTATTTTTTGTGTAAAATTTTGACCCTAATAAGGAAACCAACATGCAAATTAGTGCTTCATTTAAGGAAAAAAAAATCATACCCCAACTCTTGTATGACCGTAAAAACTGGTTTATTTCACCTGATGGAAAAACTTTCAATATCGCTCCACGATTTGCTTTGAACATTCTTTTTCACAGAAAAGGGGGGGGGGGGGGTCTGATAATGCAACTTTCAACATATAAAGTTAGACCTATTCATCTTCAATTTATTTACTTATGTATTCAGAGAGAAAAATTCTGATCAGAAGAGCTTCATATAACTATTTCATAGTTTTCATTTCTAAACAAATCAGATCATGTTTATACTAAATTATGAATATCTGTACTACATGTACAGTCATTATATAATATAGTATATGAAACGTTTTGCAGGATTTTCTCGTCTTCGCCATGCTTGCCGTTGGTTTGTAGCCTAGTCGAAAATAGTTAGAACTGCATCTGGTCGAAGATTTAATTTCATAAACCCATTAGTTTTTGCCAAAGCAGAGTGAAACTGATCCTCATCAACCCCTGTAATAGCGTAAAATGATTGTCAAACAACTTTGAGTTCTGTGTTCTCGGTGTAGATTTCACACCCAAGTCTTTCTGAACGTTAGATCATTTAAACAAAAGTATATAGAAATACCTGACTTGCTACATTACAGTTGAATGTAAGCACATCGAACATTTTGACGACTAAAACCCGCAGTTGTTAGTATAAACAAATACATGTACACATTTGCGTCAGGCTGGTCTCTTTTGACATCATCAAGCAAGGGAGATAAGTCATCTTACTATTTTGATACTTCACACCACAGCAACATTTGACGGTCTGTAGCGCCTGTTACCTTACGATTTTTTCTGAATTACTTCTTTACATATGTTAAGTAGTTAAAGAAGAACGCATTTTCGTGCAAAACAATTTTTTTTTGAAAATTGTCTCCTATGACCTTTAAGGGTAGGAGGTTTCATTTGGAACACTTCCAAATTGGGGAGTTGAGGAAACATTTGTTTTTTCATAAAAACAATCTCTAGTTTACATCTTCTCCAGAACCGCAAGGCCGATTTCAACCACACTAGTCTTATCATAAAGCATCTTTGCATGAAGTTTAACACAAGATTTTATTTTGAAAAAGTTTGAAATTATTTTTTTTTTGGACAAAGGAGTTAAGGTGAGGCTACAATTGGGGATAAAATTTACATGAATATAGGGAAATATGTTGTGTAGATTTAAGTTGGGTTAAGTCACGATATGGCTTAGGTGGGGGTCATAATGTGGGTTAAGTCACCATATGGCTTAGGTGGGGGTCATAATGTGGGTTAAGTCACCATATGGCTTAGTTGGGGGTCATAATGTGGGTTAAGTCACCATATGGCTTAGGTGGGGGTCATAATGTGGGGTTAAGTCACTTTATGACTTAGGTGGGAGTCATAATGTGGGGTTACATGTAAGTCACCATATGGCTTAGCTGGGGGTCATAATGTGGGGTTAAGTCACCATATGACTTAGGTGTGGGTCATAATGTGGGGTTAAGTCACCATATGGCTTAGGTGGGGTCATAATGTGAGGTTAAGTCACCATATGACTTAGGTGGGGGTCATAATGAGGGGTTAAGTCACCATATGGCTTAGGTGGGGGTCATAATGTGGGGTTAAGTCACTTTATGACTTAGGTGGGGTTCATAATGTGGGGTTAAGTCACCATATGGCTTAGGTGGGGGTCATAATGTGGGGTTAAGTCACCATATGACTTAGGTGGGGGTCATAATGTGGGGTTAAGTCACCATATGGCTTAGGTGCAGGTCACAATGTGGGGTTAAGTCACCATATGACTTAGGTGGGGGTCATAATGTGGGGTTAAGTCACCATATGACTTAGGTGGGGGTCATAATGTGGGTTCAAAATGTTTTATTGGGAATCAAGAGAGAAACAATCTTTTTAAAATCTTAACTGGACCAGGTTGACTCAGGTGAGTGTTGTGGCCCTTGGGCCTTTTGTTTTAAAAGAGCATCATGTAATCTGTAAAATTCAGTATTTATGTATACAGTTATTATACCCCCCGCAACAAGTTGGGGTGGGGGGGGGGGGGTATACTGGAATCGGGTTGTTTGTCCGTCCGTCCGTCTGTAGACGCAATGGTTTCCGGGCTCTAAAGCGTTATCCTTTCCACCTACCGTCACCATATCATATATATGGACTACCCATGGGATGAAGATGTTCCCTATCAATTTTGGGGTCAAAAGGTCAAAGATCAAGCGCACTGGACATCGAAGTAGCAATATGGTTTCCGGGCTCTAAAGCATTATCCTTTCCACCTACCGTCACCATATCATACATATGGACTACCCATAGGATGAAGATGTTCCCTATCGATTTTGGGGTCAAAAGGTCAAAGGTCAAGCGCACTGGACATCGAAGTAGCAATATGGTTTCCGGGCTCTAAAGCATTATCCTTTCCACCTACAGTCACCATATCATACATATGGACTACCCATGGGATGAAGATGTTCCCTATCAATTTTGGGGTCAAAAGGTCAAAGGTCAAGCGCACTGGACATCGAAGTAGTAATATGGTTTCCGGGCTCTAAAGCG
Source organism: Ostrea edulis (assembly GCF_947568905.1). Lineage (NCBI taxonomy): Eukaryota > Metazoa > Mollusca > Bivalvia > Ostreida > Ostreidae > Ostrea > Ostrea edulis. Next base: position 64,970,224 of record NC_079169.1, on the reverse strand, counting down.
TTATCCTTTCCACCTACAGTCACCATATCATACATATGGACTACCCATGGGATGAAGATGTTCCCTATCGATTTTGGGGTCAAAAGGTCAAAGGTCAAGCACACTGGACATCTATGTAGCAATATGGTTTCCGGGCTCGAAAGCGTTATCCTTTCCACCTATAGTCACCATATCATACATATGGACTACCCATGGGATGAAGATGTTCCCTATCGATTTTGGGGTCAAAAGGTCAAAGGTCACGTGCACTGGACATCGAAGTAGCAGTATGGTTCGGTTTGTCATGCCATTTGTTTTTTACACTCAGAAAAGAGGTAGTTTATACCTATTACCAACACCCTTTGGGAGATTGGGGTAAGCGGGGGGTATTCTTAGTGAGCATTGCTCACAGTACCTCTTGTTTTGTTTTTTTAAAAACCTCAGTTCTAGTACATGTGTATTATTTTATGTCCTTTTCTGTGTATTTATTCTTCTTTGTTTTAGTTTGTTTTTATTGTTTTACATGTAAAGTGCTTTAGGGTTATTGTCTTGATTAGATAAAGTGCTATATAAATGTATGATAATAATGATAATAATAAATGATATATGTTCAAAATGATGGCATATATTAAATACATCCATTGCCTACATTTTCCCCTGCAGACCTGGAGATGGTGGGATATTCTACTATACATATGGTGCTGCTTGCTCAGTGGTGGAAGTTGACTGCTTGACAGGAGAACATCAGGTCAAATAGCATACCTTACTTATATTTCTTTGAAATTCATTTTTGTGTCTTACCACATATATTGATTAATTCAAATTTGAGACCTCTCATCCAGGTATAACCCTATGGTAGCATATATGCACTTCTCCTGTGACTCAAATCACAATTATTTTATTTTGTATTTCAAGACAGGTTATACACTGTAGTTCTTAAAACAAATTTTTCTGATTTAGAAAACTTTGACCTATAATGAGGGGCTTGTTTTACAAAACAACTTACGACAAAGTCGCAAGTCTTAAATTGTATTACACAGTTATTACTTTAAATGAATGAATTAGAACTGTTCTGAGGCTTAATTTTCAACATTTGAAAAAAAAAAGATTTGTATTTGGAGTGAATGATCTTACAATAAACTGGAAAATCCCAGTATGTAAAGTTGGTCGTACGTTCTTTTGTAAAACACGTAGAATTCTTTTTACTTGTAGAAAACACAATGATGACAGATTTTATCATACATGTACATAAGATGGATACATATAATTATCCGGATTGTTTTCTTTATTACCTGTTCAAATTTTTATTTCAGGTGTTAAGCACAGATATTGTAATGGATGTTGGAAGAAGCTTAAATCCAGGAATAGATGTCGGCCAGATTGAAGGGGGTTTTCTACAGGTTAAAAGGAATCTGTTTTTCATCAAGTTTTTAATTTTTCATTCTCCATTTGGGTTGATATGTCTTGGTTGAGTGGGTTTTTCTATGTACTAAAAATAAGCAAATCAACACATGGAGAAGCGCCTTATAAATTGTATATTGATTATATATTGTTTAACGTCCCTCTCAGGACTTTTTCACTCATACTGAGACGTTGCACCTTATATAAAACAAATTACTCAAAGGCGCTTTATAAGGTAAGAAGAGAAATGCAACAATTTGAAATTAAATGACAGTATGACACAAGGTCTTGTATCTGTAAAATTATCAAAATAAAACACTGTAATTAAGATTGATTAAGCTAAAGGTTTTTTATGTAGAGCACTATTCAAAGTATTAGAAATCAACAAATTAAAATATCAAGAAGATTTAGAAACTTAAATTTGGATCAAAAACGGTCATTGGGAAAAACTGGTACTGTGTAAGAAGCTTAAAAGTTGGGGAAAAGCAATGTGTTCTTGAACTTTTTTTTGTTGAAAAACCTGACCTGACATATTATATGATATATCCTGATCTATTTAAGGTAGAGTTTTCATATTTTGTATATGACATGACCTTGTTATTCTTTGGTGTTTGACCTTGTGACCTTGACCTGGAAGTTTGACATAGTTCTAATAAAAGTCTGACCTATTCAATATCAAATAAAGCTTTTATGTTGTGTATATAGATTTCTTATGGCAGATCTTTCCTATCATGCCATGTTCTATGACCTTGTGACCTTGGTCTTATTCAGAAGAGAAAGATCATGTTAGTTACATTGGTGTTGATGCATCTTTGTGTTACGTGAATTCATTTTCAGTTATGTTGTGATCCTTTGGGGCTCGATAGGTAGGAGTCACAATATGGGGTCAAAATTTTTCATGGGAATAAAGATTGATAATAAAAATATTTTCAAAATCAGAACAGCTGAACAAAGTTAGAGCCAAGATGATTCAGGTGAGCAATGTGGCCAATGGGTATGGGCAGTGGAAAGGGTTAAAAAGAAATGTTAATGCAAAATGTACATTTAATTTTCAAAAATATACTGAAATACAAAACAAACCAGCTTAAAATAAAATCAACCCTTTTAAAAACCGAGATTTACTGCACAACATTTTTCTGTGCACAATTGATGCCTTTCATTGTGGAGCTACTGGTTTGCAGCTACATTGGTTTATGGGTTTTTATTGTGAGGTCGATTAGTAAGTTTAAATTGTTAGTAGGTTAGTAAAGTTCCCTTAAGTTGGGATTGTAAAATGTTCGTTTCAGGGATATGGAATGGTAAGTTAGTAAAGTTGGCATTATAAAATGTTCGTTTCAGGGATATGGTATGGTAAGTTAGTAAAGTTGGCATTGTAAAATGTTTGTTTCAGGGATATGGAATGGTAGCCTTTGAGGAATGGAAAGTGAAGGAAAATGGAGAAAGTCCTACCAGCTACAGAATCCCTGATGTTCGATCTCTACCACGTGACTTTAACGTGACTCTTCTCAGCAACTGTCCAAAAAAGACGATGGTCTACTCCTCAAAGGTAATGACCTTTGGTAGCTTATTTTATGTACTATATAGAATATTATTGTGATGAACAAATAATTATGTAAGTAGCATATGGATATAAGCCTTTGAAATATTTTGTGTTGATACCCTAGTATTTCAACTCCCTTGATGATTTCAAAAACACCAGTTTTCCATCGCATAACAACCACAGATAATGTTACAAGTTTACAAATTTTAATTGATGATTGTAAAATTTGTTTTATTGCTAACATCAGTTGCTATCGTAAATTTCACGGTAATGATTACTGTAGTGAAAAGGAGTTACTTTTGAGTTAATTACTTTTGTAAAGTACATTCATTTACAAATGTAGTAAAAATTTAATTAACCACTTATCACTTCAATTTTTGAAGTGTTCCATCCATTAAGCTAACAAAAATTAATGATAAAAAACAACAATTAAATCTTTTTGAAAAACACAAATAATTTGCAATGTTGAACAGGTTTTTGTTGTCATGATACAACACTGTGATTTATAGCCCGAGTTATATCATTTGATGGATTTCACAGGGAATTGGAGAACCTCCTCTGCTGCTAGCTGTAACTGTACATAAAGCAATCAGGTCAGCCATACTAGCAGCAAGAAAAGACATGGGTCTGACTGACTTCATCCAACTGGACTGTCCAGTAACTCCAACCAAAGTGCTAGAGGCCTGTCATAAAAAAGTGCCTATTTGACATAACCAACCAGTGTCTATATGAAGAAAGCATATTGGGGCAAAATGATGTACCTTGGATACAGAAAAAAAAAATTATAAGCATACATTTATGTATAATCAGTTTATAACCAAAATAATGAGATGAAATATGATTGGTATTGGTGA
>NC_079169.1:64826450-64961450 GCF_947568905.1 Ostrea edulis | reverse complement strand
CATAGAATTTGCGAAATGCTGACTTTAATCGAGACTGTTGAAACCTCTGTACCATCAACTTGTTTTTCAGTAGCTTGCCTCGATTTAAAAACTGACCATAGGCAGAACAAGCTCTTGCGCATCGAATCAGTTGAGAGATATAAACACCATATGCAGGTGATAATGGAATATTGCTACATAAATATGGGAAGTTGGCGATGGAGAAGCTGAGATCATCCCGTTTGTCATACATTTGAGTTGTCAGTTTGCTGTTAATGTTTACTTTCAATGAAATATCTAAGTATGAAGCAGAAGTGGACGACTCTGTGGTGTCTCTTATTTCGAGCTCACAGGGATATATTTATCGACATATAAATGAAAGTTATTATTGTTAATGGACAAAACGTCGTCGATATATCTAAATGTCGAATTGAAGGCCACAGCAAGATATTTTTTCTTCTCACGTAGAAGTTTTTTAATAAATTCTGTTTCATATGAATATAAAAGCAGGTCAGCTAACAAAGGAGCACAATAATAATATGAAACATTATACAATAGAAATAGGAAATATACGATGCAAATGGAAAATATGCAATACACATTAAACATATAATTACAAATGCAAAATATACAATACAAATGGAAAAGATCAAATACTACAATGTTTGACATCTCCAAATCATGCATGCTTTCTTAGACATTCGGGCAGAAGCAGAACTATGCACACTAACTCTGGATTCCTGCCTACATTTTCAACTCGTAATTTTAAAAAGCTTTGCAATTTTGCTAATAATATATTTTTAAATGCAAAGTAGAATCCATCAGTTATTGATTATTAACTTTAACATCAATGTTAATTACTTGCTCTTAATCCCAACTCATTTTGATTTGATGGTAGAAAAATATGTTCCTTAAAACCAGACATTAAAACGTCATATATTTCAAAATGCTTATTGATACCAATAAATAATCGTTCAATTTGTCAAATTACTATATCATTGAGTTAAAAATGGTCAATCTTCATTTCTCACACTATAACCTCATTTTCTATTGATCACAGAGTGAACATTTTTGCTGAGTTTGGTATAAATGCTAAATGACAATTTATAATACATGTACCTCCAAAAAGGAATTTGTGTTTCGCGGAGGGGGGGGTCTTTAAAAAAGTTTCCGTTTTCCATTGATTCCTATAGTGAAATACGTGATTTTAACCCAATTTATGCAGTTGTTTTCTCTTTGTTTTGTCAAATAAATCAACTTTTATGAAAATTCTTATAAATATCTATCTTGACATAAAAATCATTTAAAAATGATAACTTTTAAAAATTGACCATAAGGTAAGCGGCAAAACAATACTATCATTCGCAGTTCTTTAACAGTAAACCTTGCGAAGAGTGACTTTTCTCATGCTACTGTAGAGTATTTAGGTCATAACGTAGGACAGAATATGTTACACTTATCATGCTTAAAGTGGAAGCTAACGCAAAGTTCCCGATGCCTACAAACAAAAAAAAGTTAACGAGATTTTTGGACATGACTGGGTTTTACAGAACATTTTGTCCAAATTTTTCTTCAACAGTTGGTCCAATTACCAAGCTATTGCAAAAGACGGTTAAATTTGAATGAACAAAGCACTATGACGAATCATTTTTAAAATTAAACCTGTCTCGATGAGTAGTCCAATTCTTTCAGCTCTAGAATTTTCTAAGAAATTTAAGTTTACTATTGATGCTAGTGATGTAGGAATCAGTGCTGCTTTGTTTCAAGAACATAGTGGCAATGTAGATAGAGTTGTTTCTTATTTTTCAAAGAAACTTACAATCTGTCAAGAAAATTATTCAACCAACGAAAAAGAATATATTGTATTGTTGTTAGATATACAACATTTTGATGTTTATTTGAATGTTAAAGTACATGAAAAGTGAAGATAACGAACAGTGATCAATCTCATAACTCCTACAAGCAATAAAAAATAGATAGTTGGGCAAACTCGGACCCCTGGACACACCAGAGGTGGGATCAGGTGCCTAGGAGGAGTACGCATCCCCTATCGACCGGTCACACCCTCCGTGACCCCTATATCCTGATCAAGTAAACGGAGTTAACCGTAGTAAAAATCAGTGATCCCGTGGGGATCTGGGTTAGAATAGGTCCTCAGTATCCCATGCTTGTCGTAAGAGGCGACTAAATCGGGAGGTCCTTCGGATGAGACCGCAGGTGTGGCACGATTAAGATCCCTCCCTGCTCAATGGCCATAAGCGCCGAGCATAGGCCTAAATTTTACAGCCCTTCACCGGCAGTGGTGACGTCTCCATATGGGTGAAATATTCTCGAGAGGGACGTTAAACAATATTCTATCAATCAATCAAAATCAGTGTGCCAAGAACGGCCTAATAATCGGTATGAAACACGTCAAACAGCATCAACAATGATAGGTTGTATTGACGAACTAGATCGTTATAACGATCATAGAATTTGCGAAATGCTGACTTCAATCGAGACTGTTGAAACCCCTGTACCATCAACTTGTTTGTCAGTAGCTTACCTCGATTTAAAAACTGACTATACGCAGAACAAGCTCTTGCATATCGAATCAGTTGAGAGATATAAACACCACATGCAGGTGATAATGGAATATTGCTACATAAATATGGGAAGTTGGCGATGGAGAAGCTGAAATCATCCCGTTTGTCATACAGTTGAGTTGTCAGTTCCCGTCAATGTCTACTTTCAATAAAATATCCAAGTAAGAAGCAGAAGTGGACGACACTGTGGTGTCTTTTAATTTGAACTCACGGGGATATATCGAATCGACATATGAATGAAAGTTATTATTGTTAATAGACAAAACGTCGTCGATATATCTAAATGTCGAATTGAAGGCCAGAGCAAGAGATGTTTCCTTCTCACGTAGAAGTTTTTGAATAAATTCTGCTTCATATGAATATAGATACAGGTCAGCTAACAAAGGAGCATAATTCGTGCCCATGAGGATTCCAACAGTCTGTTGGAAGACCTGATCACCAAATACCACGATGATATTGTCAATGAGGAACTCTAGCATATTTTTTATTTCAACTTCAGAGTACTTGTGCGTGAAATCAGAGTGGTTTACAAAGTAAATTTTTGGATGACTGATCACTATATATGAATATTTTCTTTATCGATTTTTGTTGAAGAAGCAACTGTCTATGATGTCAAAAAGTCTAGTCTTTAATTTATCGTGAGGAATGGTCGTGTATAGTGTTGAAAAGTCATAGGTTTTGATGTTATTCATTTGAGAAAAGTTTTGCGATTTCAAGTTTATTAAAAGTTCTTTATAATTTTTTAGAATCCATATTTGATCAACACCACTTCTGGCATATGTAGTCGCACACTAAGATTGAAGTTTCTCCATCAGAGCTGTTAATATTTTCGTGAGGAGCAAAGATAGGGGCTTGGTAGAGCACTTACCGGAACCAGCAATGTTTTTTTTTTGTAGGGGTTTTTATGTAGTTTAGGACTCCAGTATAGGTACGGTAACTACATAAAAACCCTTACAAACAAAGATACATTGCTGGATCCAGTAAGTGCTCTACCAAGCCCCTATCTTTGCTCCTCACGAAAATGTTAACAGCTGTGAAGGAGAAACTTCAAACTTACTGTGCGACTACATATGTCAGAAGTGGTGTTAATCAATTGTGGATTCTAAAAAATTATAAAGAACTTTTAGTAAACTTGAAATCACAGAATTTTCCCAAATCAAACCTATGACTTTTCAACACTATACACGACCATTCCTCACGATAAATTAAAGACTAGACTTTTTGACATCATAGACAGTTGCTTCTTCAACAAAAACGGAAAACGGAAATATTCATATCTAGTGATCAGTCATTCAAAAACTTACTTTGTTAAACACCACTCTGATTCCACGCACAAGTACTCTGAAGTTGAAATAAAAAATATGCTAGAGTTCCTCATTGACAATATCTTCGTGATCTTTGGTGATCAACAGTCTGTTGGAATTCCCATGGGCACGAATTGTGCTCCTTTGTTAGCTGACCTGTTTTTATATTCATATGAAGCAGAATTTATTCAAAAACTTCTACGTGAGAAGAAAAAATCTCTCGCTGTGACCTTCAATTCGACTTTTAGATATATCGAAGACGTTTTGTCTATTAACAATGATAGCTTTCATTCATATGTCGATTTGATATATCCCTGTGAGCTCGAAATAAAGGACACCACAGAGTCGTCCACGTCTGCTTCATACTTAGATATTTTATTGAAAGTAGACATTAACGGCAAACTGACAACTCAACTGTATGACAAACGGGATGATTTCAGCTTCTCCATCGTCAACTTCCCACATTTATGTAGCAATATTCCATTATCACCTGCATATGGTGTTTATATATCTCTCAACTGATTCGATATGCAAGAGCTTGTTCTGGGTGTAGTCAGTTTTTAAATCGAGGCAAGCTACTGACAAACAAGTTGATGGTACAGGGGTATCAACAGTAACGATTGAAGTCAGCATTTCGCAAATTCTATGGTCGTTATAACGATCTAGTTCGTCAATACAACCTATCATTGGGTCAAATGCTGTCTGACGTGTTTCATACCGATTGTTAAGCCGTTCTTGGCACACTGATTTGACTGCGGATAACTCCGTTTACCTGATCAGGATATGGGGCTCACGGCGGGTGTGACCGGTCAACGGGATGCTTACTCCTCCTAGGCACCTGACCCCACCTCTTGTGTGTCCAGGGGTCCGTGTTTGCCCAACTATCTATTTTGTATTGCTTGTAGGAGTTATGAGATTGATCACTGTTCGTTATCTTCACCTTGCATCATATACATTATCATTGCATCCATATGGAAATGCAGTGCCTAGGGTCCTGATCCAGTGATATTCTCGTTGTCTACGAAAAGGGTGCTTAATTCATGTTGGATTGTTTGTGTGATGGTAATTTTTTCCAACATCCTTACCCTCATGGACAAGATGGAATAGTCCGGTGCATTAAAATTCTTGAAAAGAAGTTGGTTACCACCATTATTTATTTGAAACCTGTGCCCCGATATTCTTTTATTAAATAAACCCTTGGTTTTTCCAACATAAATTAAGCCACACAGGTTACACTCAATGGCGTAGACAACGTTAGAAGATTTACAAGTCAAATTATCAAGAGTTTTGGTACAGAAACTACTTCCAGTGAGATTACTACTAAATGAATTTCTAGTGATCAGTATATCACAATGCAAGTTTTGCAATTTTTTTGCAGAACATTTTGAGATCGAACACATGGAATCTGAAAAGGAATTATTAAAAATATCTCTTAAAGGAACATAACAGTCTTTAATTTGGTTTTAGGAATTTTGATTTCTGTACCAAAGCTGACAATTTGACGATGGTACATAAGACAAATCTTTGATATCTCGAGGGATAATCCGAGGGACACCAACCGATCTATAGGAGCCTGTGTCCCTTATGTACACTTAATTATTGTTTTTACCCCAAAATGTATGCAATGTCAAAAGATGGAATTTATTATTAAATGTACAGAATACGAAAGGTGACGATAACAAACAGTGATCAATCACATAACTCCTATCAGCAATATAAAATAGAGAGTTGGGCAAACACGGATCCCTGGATATACCAGAGGTGGGATCAGGTGTCCAGGAGGAGTAAGCATCCCCTGTTGACCGGTCACACCCGCCGTGGGCCCTGTATCTTGATGAGGTAAACGAAGATATCCATATTTAAAATCAGTGTGCCAAGAACGGCCTAGCAATCGGTATGAAGCAAGTCAGACAGCATTTGACTCGATGATAGGTTGTATTATATTATAACGACCATAGAATTTGAAGCATATCAAAGGCAAAGATAGTGTATTGCAAATGTTTTGTTAAGAGTACTAGTGTCGTGATTGTGTTCTGTGTTTCCTTTCTCCGCTTTGAATTGATGTACACATATACACACACACAGATATATATATATATATATATATATATATACATGTATATATCTGTGTGCGTGTGTGTATACATATATCTGTGTGTGTGTGTGTGTGTGTGTGTGTGTGTGTGTGTGTGTGTGTGTTTTCATTGTCATTCATTTTTAAGGAGAGGGGTGTTGTGAAATACATTTGTACTCGCTTCACACCTGTCACTTAGATAAGTTTATCTCATACATGCATATGTCAATAGTTGTTATTTTGTTGGAATGGCAAAACCATTATTAATTATAAACTATAATCCCTTCTAAAACATTTTTCATCCATGGTTTCTTTTATAAAAATGGCCTTTGTAATATACATGAATCTATTATAAGCTCATTGTTTTTCCCGCGTAAGAAAGATTAATAAGTACGACGCCTTAGTCACGGATTCAAACAAATTCAATCAGCTGATTCTACCACACTCAGGCGTAGTACTTATTAATCTTCCTTACGCGGGAAAAACAGCGCGCTTAAAATCGATTCATGTATATTGCAAAGAGCATTTTCATGAAAGAAACCATGGATGAAATTGTTTTAGAAAGGATTATAGTTTATAATTAATAATGGTTTTGCCATTCCAACAAAATAACAACTATTGACCAAGTTTTTTTTTTTTTTTTACGTAGGCCTGACCTTCTGATAACAGTTTAATGTCGCCGTCTTTTTTAAATAAACATGTGTAACAACGATCAATGAAAATTATATTTTAATGCAGCGTTATTAGAATGTTCAACAGTTTACAATGAAAAGTAGAAGTGGTTGTGCATTGAGATTTTATTCACGTGGTTTCTTTGAATCTGAGGGCGCGAGGAAATCCTGAGGCACTTTAGTAAGTTACATAATGTAGTAAGTAAAGCTGTTGAGATTTATTACATTCAATATGGCTCCAAGAAAAGAGACTGTGCTTGTGAATGCTTGGTACCGCAGCATGTCGAGGTACTTTCGATTAGTGTGGACATCTCTGTTTTCTTATCGTAATTTATTTTGAGTAGTTATTGATCGAGTTGACATTTTTATGGCCGGTAACTTGCATTATATGTCAGTGGGGACAATATCATTTCAAATTTGCTATAAATGAAATTCTAAATAAATACAGAATAACGAGTTATACGCATTATTTCATGCATCGATATGCATCAACACAGGAAATATGTCATCCAAGCGGGGACAGTGTTAAAAGTAGTGCTTTATCAGATGCAAGCTAATGCTTTATCTCACTTGCAATATACACCACACACATGAGATAAATTGTGTTAAATATCTTTGTGATTGAATTTTGCTGAGCTCATCTAAAGTTATTTTAACCCATAGCATGCTGAACAATCGGGTCTCATAGCCCATGTGTCCAACTGTCTTTTTCCCAGACTTTGAACTCCGGAACTAAAATTCTGGGTTTCTATGAAATTGTGTTCTCCAAGTGAGCTTTGTAAGGGTAGATAATCAGTTCCGGTCAAAAAGTCTAGTCTTTAGTGTAAGATATGTAAGATGTTATTCACACGACTATTCCTCACGATGAATTAAAGAGACTTTTTGAAATCATAGAAAGTTGCTTCTTCAATTAAAAAAAAAATGAAAAATGAAATATTCATATCTATGGATCAGTCATTCAAAAAAATAATTTACGTTAAACACCATTGTGGGTCTATGCACAAGTACTTTGAAGTTGATATCAAAAGATGCTGGAGTCCTTCATTGACGATATCTTCGTAGTCCTTGGTGATCAGGTCCCCCAACAGTGTGCTGGAATTCCCATGCGCACGAATTTTTCTCCTTTTCTAGCTGACCAATTTTTATATTCTTGTCAGTAATTAAAAATTACTTTATTAAACACCACTCTGATTCTACGCACAAGTACATTGAAGTTGATATTAAAAAGATGCTGAGGTTCTGCATTGACAATGTCTTTGTAGTCTTTAGTGATCAGGTCTTCCAAGTCTGTTGTAATTCCCATGGGCACGGATTCTGCTCCTTTATTAACTGACTTGTTTTTGTATTCTTACGAGGCAGAAATTGTTAAAAAGCTTCTACATGAGAAGAAAGAATATCTTCCAGTGGCCTTCAACTCGACATTCAAATATATCAACAACATTTATGAACAATAATTATCTTTATTCATATGTCCATTCGATATATTCCAGTGAACTCGAAATAAAAGAAACCACAGAGTCATCCACATCTGTTTCTTATTATTTTTACTACGGACTACTCTGTTTATTCAATCGAGATATAGGGTTCACGTTGGATGTGACCGATCGACAGTGGATGCTTACTCCTAGGCGCCTGATCTCGCCTCTGGTAAGTCCAGGGGTCCATGTTTACCCTACTCTTAATTTTATATTATCTATAGGAGTTATGAGAGTGATCACTGTTCGTTATCTTCACCTTTTCATGAGTCGGAAACACTTTAACTCAGGTCAGATTACTGCCATCGTTTTTGGTGAATTTACAGACCATTTGAACACAAGTCTGAATTAAATCCAAACATTTCTCTCTTTGTACTTAAAATTTCGAATTCGATAGGGTTGTATTTGAATCTAAAGGATAATATTTGACCCATTTCGAGTCTTCTACGGCAATATAAAAATATTTCTAAAATTCTACATCAAGCAAGAAGTTGTATGCATCATCTTTGTTCTTTTTCTGTCTCTCTGCTTAGATGAATCTATCATGGATCGTTAACAAATGACTTGAATTCAATAATTCGTTTTAGTAGGATTTTGTCTCAATTCAAAAAAAAAAAAATCTAAAGGGGATGTTTTCTTTTATTTCTAATCTCAACCCCTTCTCGCTAACAGAAGGGTGAAATATAATTTCTTTTTTTTTTCTCTCTTTAGACCTCCTAGATTTATTCTCGGTTTCCCATTTCCATGGTGTGTATACCATATGTCTTGTTTTGACTGCGTATTTTAAAAGATCTTTAATTCTCTAAGACATATAACCCCGTTATAGCAGAAGTTATCAACAGATCAAGGCGTGTTTGGATCCCGTTTTGAATACCGGTAAATCTGAAAAAATCTTTTCACCTCTGTTGCTGTCTTTGCCTTTTTCTTTAAACCTCCTAGATTCAGTTTCTGTTTCACCATTCCCGAAATATTTTTCAAAGCTTACATACCGTGTGTCTTGACTGCGTATTTTAAAGATCCTGTACTTTCTAACACGTCTAACCCGTTCTAGCAGCAGCTGTCAAGGTGTTATTAAACAAATTCAAAAGACACAGTTGCAGTTTTATATCCCGCTATCAGCATGTCTGACTGCACAGGCCATCCATACATGTACTACAAATTTGCTATTTTGTCTTGTTTCTTGGAAATCCTCTGAATTCTGTTTTTCATGATATCTGGATATTGCATGGACGTCTATTCTATTGTCTGAAAACAAATCTTCCGCAATACCTGAGAGATATTAAAAGTTCTTTACTAAACGACACCTGCTACAAACAAACTTTTTCCAAAATAAAAACTAACAATTGATATATTTTTTAAAGTGGAATGGTAGCAATTCACTATGTGGAATGTACTTTCTCAATGAAGTCCAAAACAGGGGGATATTTATATGATAGGAAGGGGTAACTTACTTTTACTTTTGAACATATAGAAAATTTACAAGTCCCTTAAGGCATCTTAGGTTTGTACTCATACCAAACTAACTCAAAAATGTTTATCATCCCCCATCGTCTATCTTTTTTATTTTTGATTATCCTTGATTTCATTTGAAAAGACGTGGCACATAGGTATTTTGAATGTGTATTGAAAAAAACTACTCACTGTGCAATCTGATTAAAATTAGCTTCTCGATCCGCTCCTCTTTTCTTTTCTTTTTTAATGTCGCTACTCGCAATCTGATTAAAATCAGCTCTTAGATCCGCTCCTCTTTTTTTAATGTCGCTACTCGTGTAGCGACATATAAAAAAGAGGAGCGGATCGAGGAGCTGATTTTAATCAGATTACTTAGCTGTTCTCCCTCACCTGGCTGTTGAATGCAGGCGACCTCTCAATGATGGCACTAATAATTATTAAACCCAGGCAGTACAAACTGCATCCGACAGATTGAATACTGATGATGTTAATGAAATGATAAAAATACAGAAAGATTATAAGTTAAATAGAAAGCACAAGAGTTTTATCATTTGTTTGAAACATGTACTAAGAATGTTAAAAATTGTTCTCGTCATTCGCTTTGCTCGGTCACTTGATTACCTCTTGGTACTCCAGAAAAGTTTCCACCCTAAATATATACTTAGGAATGCAAAAATAGGATGGTATTATAACCGTACTAATGACAAAAGGTATGGGTTTTCATTATCATCTGTTCTCGTAATGATCCGATGTGTGACAGTTCGTTATTGAATAGCAAGCTGTGAACTGTCACACCGACGTCTCGAGACCCCATCATTCTTATCATTAGCTTAATTTACAATGCATTGCTTGAATACGGGGTATCATTTCCTGCTGCTTTCCGAGAAGTCTAAATCAGCTGATATTATTAGCAGATCAAAGGCTTTCATACTATAAATTGTGGCCACCACCTGAATGTTTTACTCTTTTTTGTCCATCTTGAAGGCTTGTGTTTACTTCGTCCATTTGATTTTGTCATTGTAAGTATGCACATTTACTTCTTTAGAGTTTGTATCTATGACCAGTAACTTCACTAGAGTTTATATCTATGACCAGTAACTTCACTAGAGTTTATATCTATGACCAGTATCTTCACTAGAGTTTATATCTATGACCAGTAACTAAACCCCTGTATTTACAACTGAAGGTCGAAAAATATTAAAGAATCATTGTAAATTTAGTGTTAAATGCTTCATTTAGATTTCAGAGCCATTCTACTCTGTTCACTGTAATGCATGCATAATTATATATTATTCATCAATTTCTTTTCTCCCCTGCTTAATCCTATACAGATATTCAATGATAGAGGTGGAGATAACGAACAGTGGTCAATCTCATCAGTCCTCTTAAAGACTGAGAGAAGGACAAACACGGCCACTTGGAAACAAGAGTGACAAATATTTCTAAAAAGGCGTGCTACCAGGCGTAAGTTTAATCTGAATTAAATCAGGAACGAAACCTGAATATCTGACTACGTTGCCTTTCACAAAAAAGGCGAATATTTAGTTTAGATTAAATCATGACTTCAATCTACGAATGCATGAAAGGTGAAGATAACGAACATCTGGTTATAGGTGCAAGTTCTTGGTCTCTACGCTTCATGCTTTTCGCACTTGTATTCGAACAGCTTCCTTCTTTTTAGTCCCCTAGCGACGAAGTCGAAGAGGACTTTAGATTTGCGCTCCGCCCGTCTGTCTGTCCTTCCGTCAGTCCAGATTTCCGCACTTTTTTTTCTCTGTTCTTGCAGATATTTATTTTATATTTGGTACATTGCTTTGCCATAACAAGTTACTGATCAATTTCGAATTTGATCCCGGTCCGTTGATTTTTTACTTCGTTATGGCATTTGGACTTAATTAGAAAAATAGTGTGAATTATCAGTTTTCCAGACTTATTTTGGTTGTGCTTGCAGATATTCATTCGATATTTAGTACATTGCTTTGCCATAACAAGTTACAAATCGAGTTTGAGTTTCGTCTCGGTCCGTTGATTTTTCACTAAGTTATGGCCCTTGGACTTAGAAAAATAGCATGAATTGTTAGTTTACATCCAAGTTTCTTATTTCTGTAGATAACATGATTTACCAGTTTTACGGACTATTTTTAGTTGTGCTAACATATATTTATTTGATATAACGAGTTACAGATCAAGATCGAATTTCGTCTTGGTCAGTTGATTTTTCATTAAGTTATGACTCTTGGACTTAGAAAAATAGCATGAATTATCAGTTTTCCGGACTTTTTTTGGTTTTACTTGCAGATATTCATTTGGTATTTGGTACATAGCTTTGCCATAACATGTTACAGATCAAGTTCGAATTTCGTTTCGGTCCTTTGATTTTTCATTAAGTTATGGCCCTTGGACTTAGAAAAATAGCACGAATAATCAGTTTTCCGGACTTTTTTTTTTTTTTTGGTTGTGCTTGCAGATATTCATTTGGAATTTAATACATAGCTTTGCCATAACAAGTTACAGATCAAGTTCAAATTTTGTCTCGGTCCGTTGAATTTTCATTAAGTTATGGCCCTTGAACTTAGAAAAATAGCATGAATTGTTAGTTTACATCCACGTTTCTTATTTCTGTAGATAAGAGCACTACACTCATTCAACTTCTAGCACAGTAATAAAACAATATACATGTAGCTAAATTATTCATGATCACCTATATGTCACAGTTTATTGACTTGGTTAAAGACCTAATTAAACCTAATTATAAATTTCTCTTTTTTTCCCCTGGTCTAGTCTCTACTCGCATAGTAGTTGATTTCCTATCCTGGTTCCCCAATTTTCCCTTTTGCCATAACCTATATAATGAGCTTTGAATAATGTTGTGGTACAGTAATTTTTGCAACCGGTAGGGGACTATGTATTGCCATGCAATACTCTCAGAATGCTTGTTCACCTTTAAAATTACGTCTTTCCTATATTCATTTCCACATTATGGACGTTCCTGGTCCCACAGGTGGCGGATGCTGAAATTATTGTGCATAACACGATGAATCGATACATATATGTAGATCTACATGTACCATGATATGTGAACAATATGATATTTTACAAGAAAGTACTTGTAAATGCATTCAGGTTACAATGCCCAGATTTATACATAGTCATTGGGAAATGTTAAACTATCTCTCTCTCTCTCTCTCTCTCTCTCTCTCTCTCTCAGCAACAAATTAAGAGACACAAGTTAAAAAGGATTTTAGATGTCTGCAAAATTATTTTGCACCTAATTTGTAATCGAATTCCTGCATAATATATCTCATCTTCATCTTATTTTCACTACCCAAGGGATTGTGATCCGCCCCGTTTCTCTACAACAAGCGGAGCGGATCGTAAATCCTTGGCTAGCGAAGATGAATGCAAGGTGAAGATAACGAACAGTGATCAATCTCATAACTCCTACAAGCAATACAAAATAGATAGTTGGACAAACACGGACCCCTGGACACACCAGAGGTGGGATCAGGTGCCTAGGAGGAGTAAGCATCCCCTGTTGATAATATATCTATTTAGGGGAGATAAAAATTAACTGAAATGTTAAAGAAAATATTGAATTCCTCTCTAACTATTAAATCGGGGGTGGGGTGGAGGAGGCAACGTTTAATTCTTTGATCAAAACTTGTTCTGATTTTACTGTTTGCATAAAGGAAGAGAGGCCAGAAGAGATTACATTTAAAATTGAAAGACGGATATTGTTCCATTGTCGCCTGCGTATGGTGTTTGTGTGTCTCGACTGGTTCGGTGTGCGAGAGCTTGTTCTGCGTGTGGTCAGTTTTTAAATCGAGGTAAGCTACTGACAAACAAGCTGATGGTACAGGGGTTTCAACAGTCTCGATTGAAGTCAGCATTTCGCAAATTATATGGTCGTTATAACGATCTAGTTCGTCAATACAACCTATCATTGGGTCAAATGCTGTCTGATGTGTTTCATACCGATTGTTAAGCCGTTCTTGGCACACTGATTTTGACTGCGGATAACTCCGTTTATCTGATCGGGATATAGGGCTCACGGCGGATGTGACCGGTCGACAGGGGATGCTTACTCCTCCTAGGCATCTGATCCCACCTCTGGTGTCCAGGGGTCCGTGTTTGCCCAACTATCTATTTAGTATTGCTTATAGGAGTTATGAGATTGATCACTATTCGTTATCTTCACCTTGCATACCCTTTGTCAACCTCCACCACCCCGACTCCTTGTACGTGTCTGGTTCTGTATTATAATCATATACAACTGAACTCTCTCTCTCTTGTTTATCAATGTCAATGAGCAGAATATAGCTATTTAGGTTTATAGCTGTACTTTTTAAATATACCTCCATTGAATATGATATAGCTTACTCCATGGTTGTTTATGTCAGTCATCCCCCCTTTTTTTCAGCTGTAACATTTAATAGGGATTTTGCGAACGAAATATCGCGAAATTCTGCTGCAAATCTTTTAAAAGTGAATATTTCCGCGTTGTGGTAAACATTTTCTGTTGCAGAAATAAATAATGGAATGTGCATGCATCTTCTTTGTAAATTCCCATCTTTATGCTATATATACAAGCAAATGTACATTTGCTAAAATGTAATTTTCAATATAATTAATTTAAGAATTTTATGACTTTGTCAATAAATAAAATGGCCTGTTTATTCTAGAATACGTTTTGTATACATGTTGATTGTATCTATGATTTGGTATTTTTCTACCATGTTGCTCTATCTAAATTCTGTAGATCAATTATTGAAAAAACATTTTGAAAAACATATTATTAACCTTCACATGCACGCATGATATACATAGATCATTTTGAGTTGTGCATGTGAACGTATTCTAATTCATAATCGCTTACATTATGTATCTAGATGTATTTTTATAATGTGTATATTTCTCAGAGAGAGAGAGAGAGAGAAAGAGAGAGAGTATTGATCCGTCTCATAATATACCCGAATACATTGTTTTATCTGTGCATGCTCAATACTAAGTGACGATGTCCAAGTGTTTGGAGTTTAAAACCAACCTCACGCCTCATTCCCAAACGCAATTTAGGCTCGTCTACATATTGACGTAACGCTACGCTATAATCTACACCTTGTTGAGATATGGGCCCCGGATGTGGGATCAGGTGCCTAGGAGGAGTAAGCATCCCCCGTTAACTGGTCATGCTCACCGTAAAACCCTATATTCTGATCAGGCAAGTGGAGTATTTCGTAGTCAAAATCAGAATGAAATGAACAACGTAACAATTGGTATGAAACACGCCAGACAGCAATCGACCTAATGACAGGCCGTGTTTGCAAATAAGATTATTAAAGCAAAATGTAGACTTTCAACGAGAATGTTGAAACATTTATACCATGAATTTATCTGTCAATAGCCTGCTTCGGTTAAGCATTGATCAACCGCTGAGCATGATCTCACGTTTCTAACTAGTTGAGATACTAAGTATATAAACAAAATATGCAGGTGCGTAATTGAGTACTTCTGGGTTCTGTGCAGATAACGGAAAACAATGAATCGTAGAAAAAGCACAGAAGAAAATTTATTTGAAAATAAGCATTCTGAGAGTATTGCATGGCAATACATAGTCCCCTACCGGCTGCAAAAACTACTGTACCACAACAATATTCAAAGTTCGTTATGTAGGTTATCGTAAAAGGGAAAATTGGGGAACCAGGATAGGAATGGTTGGAAATCAAATCCTATTCGAGTAGAGACTAGACAAGGAAAAAAGACAAATTTATAGTTAAGTTTAGGTCTTTAACCAAGTCACTAAACTGTGACATAAGGGTGATCATGAATAATTTAGCTACATTGTTGTATTACTATGCTAGAAGTTTTAATGAGTGTAGTACTCTTATCTACAGAAATAAGAAACTTTGATGTAAACTAACAATTCATGCTATGTTTTTTTAAGTCCAAGGGCCATAATTTTATGACAAATCAACGGACCGAGACGAAATTTGAACTTGATCTGTAACTTCTTATGGCAAAGCAATGTACCAAATATGGAATGAATATCTGCAAGCACAACAAAAACTGATAATCTGTGCTATTTTTCTAAGTTAAAGGGTCATAACTTAGTGAAAAATCAACGGACCGAGACGAAATTTAAACTTGATTTGTAACTTGTTATGACAAAGTAATATACCAAATACCAAATGATTATCTGCAAGCTCAAGAAGAGAGTAAGTATAAGGGAGAGAAAGGACCGATAACTATGTGGAAGAGAATGGATCAAGATAAAGGTACAATGGCAGATGTAACTGGTCAACAGGGGATATTTATTTCTCATAGAAACCCGATTCCACTTCCGCTTTCCTGATCAATTCTTCATGTTAAAACAAAGGGTAACGGTCTTGACATCATGTACAGCCGCTTCTTCAATAAAGATGGGAAAACATTTATATATTCTATTATCTTGTGATCAGGCATCGAACATACTGTTCTTAGTCTATACACAGGTGCTCTAATTTGACATCAAAATATGCTGAAGTTCCTATGCAGTCTTTAAAGATCAGTTTGTTGGAATTCCAGTGGGAACAAAATGTACTCCTTTGTTATCTGATCTGGTTTTGTTTTCTTATGAGGCAGAATTTTTTCAAAAGATTCCACATTTGAGGAATAAATCGATTGCTATGGCCTTAAACTCGTAATTAAGATATATCGAATCGACCGCGTTTTATCTATTACCAGTGTTCATTTCTATTTATATGTCAATCCCCGTGAACTCAAAATAAAAATCACAACAGAGTCTTTCACCTCTGTAAATGGAATATTCCTACATCAATATGGAAAGTTGGCGATGGAGAAGCTGGAGTCATCCCATTTCTCACGAGGTTGAGTTTTTAGTTGCCGTGAACAGATAAAAAAGACTCCGATGTGTCATTTTGTCGAATTCATTGGGATATATATCAATGTCGAGTTGAAGGCCATAGCAAGATATGTTTATAATCAGAAGATTTTGAATAAATCATGCCTGATAAGTATACAAAAAATTGTAAACTAAAAGAGAAACACAATTCGTGTGTATGGGAATCCCAACACATTGTTGGAAGACCTGACCTCTTAAGACTGTGTAAATATGGTCAGCTACATCTTTCGAACATCAACTTCAGAGTGCGCAAAGTAATTTTCTGGATGACTGATCATAGAATGTGAACATTTTCGATTTCATTTGTATTGAACGAGTAACTGTCTATGATGTCAAAAAGCCTACTCTTTTATGCAAGGTGAAGATAACGAACAGTGATCAATCTCATAACTCCTATAAACAATACACAATAGATAATTGGACAAACACGGACCCCTGGATACACCAGAGGTGGGATCAGGTGCCTAGGAGGAGTAAGCATCCCCTGTTGACCGGTCACACACGCCGTGAGCCCTATATCCTGATCAGGTAAACGGAGTTATCCGCAGTCAAAATCAGTGTGCCAGTAACGGTTTAACAATCGGTATGAAACACCTCAGACAGCATTTAACCCAATGATAGGTTGTATTGACAAACTAGATCGTTATAACGACCATAGAATTTGCGAAATGCTGACTTCAATCGAGACTGTTGAAACCCCTATACCATCAACCTGTTTGTCAGTAGCTTACCTCGATTTTAAAACTGACTATACGCAGAACAAGCTCTACCGTGCAAAATAGTGACGTAAAGATAACAACACCTGAAACACAGAGAGGAATAAGGTACAGTATAGAGGGTTGGCGATACAGCCAGTGACCTAAGGAAATGTTCGAGGTTAGCGAACTAAGGGTTCGTTATTTCTCTGAGTTACTTACACAATGCATTCCCCTTATCATTGACATATACTATATATTGCAAAGGAAATAATGTTTGATACAAAATTTGTATTCAGAAGATATAAATGAAAAAAAGTTGAAATAACTGATCAATCTCACAATCAATCTAAATGGGTTTAAGATAATTTGAATCATGGTTCAGCAGTTCTTTAAAATCTGGAATTTTGAAAAAGCGCTGTGTAGATCTATTTTTGAAATCCTCCCTCTTGTAAAGAAAAATAGAAAACGATCAATCTCGTATGTACGACTTATCATATTGTAAATACGACTTATCACGTGACATCCTCTGCCTTACATACGATGTTTTGTCGTAAACACCACATAATATCATGTTTTCTTTGTTTATTTGAAAGCAATACATTTGTACCTTTGTAATTAATTTTCAGAAATGATTATGTCGAATACATCAAACGCATCTGGGCCAAGTACGGAGGGATACGAAACAACGGAAGTATTTGCGAACATGACAAGTTCCGTGTTGGTTTCTGAGAATGCATCCAAAGAATGGATTGATTACATCCAATTCGTGTTCCTGCCCATCACTATTGTACTTGGTATCGTTGGCAATTTACTTACAATCATTATCATGCGCAGTGAACGTTTTACCAATTCTCCATCGTCTATCATACTCATTCTTTTGGCTGTATCTGATTCAGTTGCTCTTCTTTCGCAACCATTTAACAAGACTAATTTCAACGATTTGATAGGATTGGATATCAGAGCTTTCACCGATAGCAATTGTAAACTGTACACTATCATTCGCCGAACATCCAAGATGATGTCATCATGGGCAGTTGTCGGACTGTGCCTTGAGCGATTTATTGCTGTATGGTTTCCTCTAAAAGCGAAACTATTTGTCACTAAACGTTTAGTATTGATTCTCGTCATCTCTGGATTAGTGATCATAGCTTCCTTTAATGCTGTATGGAGTTATGCCTCCAAGGTTGTTAATGGACGATGTAATCCCGATGTCTACGATTACACGGATTCAACAGAGAGGCTAAAATATGGAGTGATGCTCCAGTTTGGAACAGGTATATACTCCAATGTCCCTATCATCCTCCTCACTATCTTTACAACACTTATTGCTACGAAGTTATTCTACCATCGACGAAAGCGTCGAAGCATGACTTCTAGATCGTCAGGTGACCAGGATGTCAGAATCACCGCCATGCTGATAGGCATTGCCATTGCCTACGTAATCCTCATTTTCCCGATCACCGTGCTACATAACATTGCATATCAGAAAAGATTGCACGCATTCACATCCGCTGAATTCAGTCTTTACAAGGAAATCGCTCAGTTTATGGAACAACTCAATTACTGTCTCAATTTCTTTCTATATGTGATGACTTCCAGCCAGTTCAGACAAGTACTACGCACAAAATTGTTTTGTTGTAGGTTCAAGCCAAAAATATGGAAACGAACACATAACACCACTACAACAAGTATGTAAACCATATTACCATCAATGAAAGATATATAGAAGTATATCGTTTGGAACGTGTTCTGTCGGTATATGATGATATGCTGAAGTCCCTTCTGTTACCTCACACATCGTGGTACATATATTCACGTGCCGCAAAATACACGGTTATTTAGGACATATTTAGTAACATTTAAAAGCCAATGTCTTCATTCGTTATTGAGCTAGAAATGCAGCAGTTGTAAATGACGGTTAGTAGATATCTTTGCAGAGTGTTTTTTATTATTAAATAATATAGCGCAAACCTTTGATTCTTAGCAAAGGTATTCTGAATATTTGGCAGGTGGCTTGATGTAGCGGGAGTCCCGGTAGTCTCGTTTGGGGTCAGCATTTTGCAAGTTCTGTGGTCCTCATGGCGATCCAGTATGCAGTTTGCTCCTTTTATATGATCACGGTACAAAAATAGAGTTCATGGCGGGTGTGATCTTTCAGCAGAGAATCTTTTACTCTTCCTGGGCACCTGATCACACCTCTGGTGTTTTTAGGGGTCCGTGTTTGCTCTACTCTCAGTTTTTATTCTTTGTGGTATTTATAAGATTAATCATGCTCGTTACCTTCACTTTTAATCACTGAATAGATATGTAAACCATGTATGTCATATAACGTTTATTTCTAAATATCATAGCAAAATTTACAAATGAATTAAAGCAAGAGTTTTTTATTGAAAAAGAATTATGTAGGTCTTCTGTCCTCCAATATATCATTTAATATGCGATCTTCACATAACATATATGGTTGGTTGGTTAGTTGCATATTGTTTAACGTTCCGCTCGAGAATTTTTCACTCATAGGGAGACATCACCATTGTTGATGAAAGGCTGTAAAATTTAGGCCTATCTTCGGCGCTTACAGTCTTTGAGCAGGGAGGGATCTTTATCGTACCACACCTGCTGTGACATCGGGCCCTGGTTTTTTGCAATCTCATCCGAAGTACCGTCCCATTTAGTCCCCTCTTACACGTATGGGGTAATGAGGACCTTGTTAGTTGAAATTGATCCAATGGTTCTGTCGAAAAAAGATGAAAAGATGAAATTCTGCGTTTATAATGCCAATGATGCTGACCACAACGCCGACCACGTACAAGTTTGAGCTTTTGGCGTTGGTGAACTAAAACGTCGATGCTTCGAATTCTAAAGGCAGCCATAAGCTCAAAACAATACGTCATGTACGAAAATACTGACATTCTGAAAATTAAAAGTGTTTCCTTTATGTCCAATGTACATCGTCTATTTGTCTTAATCATTGGGCGATATTCATGGAAGCAGATATGCTAATAACCCTTTTTGTAGATCCCCCCCCCCCCATGATATTGTGTAAAATTTATTTATATGCACAAAAAAAATCATAGTCCAAGTAATATCTCCACTTTCATCCATCCATTTATACAATATGTGAAATTCCAAGGGAAAATTAGGGGAGGCATGCATCCCGTAGTTAAAAACTCATTGTATATCAAGGATAAAAGGCAATAAAAATTAATACAGTCTGTAATTTTGTGGACTATAAAGGACGGTAAATATTGATTGATTGAATATTGTTTAACGAGAGAGAGAGAGAGAGAGAGAGAGAGATGGTTAATTCAAACCAGTTTCAATTCAAAATAAGCATGAAAACTGAATAAAAGAACACTACAGACCCAACATTGGATACGCGTAGAAAAATATGATTTTATGAAAGAGAAACAGGACAAGAAATCTTATTGACGTAGGCGTCAAATTCGGCCGCAACTACTCGATTAAAGAATGCAACATTGAGAGTACTAGTAGATAAGCACGGACCCCTGAAAATATCAGAGGTGGGATCAGGTACATGCCCTATCCACGATCAAAACTATGCAAAGTGTAGCGGACAGTATAGAAGGAACTTGCACTGCCGCGTCAGCTAGCTTTCCTAGTGATGTAGTAGAGTGTCTCTGTTGATCACGTAAGTTAAGCAACGATGAGCGTGAGCAGGCACTTGGCTGGGTGACCACTGCGCGAACTACATTAAACAAACCTATGAAAACTTATTTTTAGATGCATTAGTCCTTCACTGCAGTTAATTCTGGCAGCCTAAGTGTATTGCTAACATATTAGATAATATTTCATTGCATCAAAACTCTTGTTTAAAAAGCTAGGATAGTTTTAAATGTGTTTGAATTACTAGTTACTACGTTATATAAGTGTATTTTATTGTACAAAAGTTTTTATGGTATGAGCCTTGAATATCTACGGGATCGTTTTGTTTTCAACCTCATAATTTATATTTTCTGTGTTCAGAATTAAAGTATGATCTTTGTTTATCAAACAATCCTATTCAAAAACTCTCTTCAATACTCGGGTGTACGTGTAGGTAATGAGCTACGTATATGTTGGTAAACTTTTCTCGAGTACCAATCGAGTGGCGAGAGAAAAGTTTAAGGAGGTGTGCTACACCAGAGAAATTTAACGTAGATGAAAAGTGGAGGATATGTACAACAATATTTTGAAGTTGAACATTTTAAAATTTACTTTATTTTGTCAAAAAATACAGTTTTAGTGGAAGGTAATCTGAAAAAAAATTAAAACCCCTGCTGGACTCGATCCTCCGACCTACAGGTCAGCAGTCGGTATTCTAACCTACTGAGCTACTCAGCTAGGTTTTAAATCGTAAAGGAAAAGCCAAATATTGCTGATATCGATTTTTTCATCCATGTTTTTAAAGGAAGTCAGCCATTATGACGATGTAGAGTACTACCTTAACAACATACTTAGTACATGTTTCACACGAGAAATGAAAACTCTTTGTGGTCTTTATTTAATTTATTATAACCCTTCGTATTGTATATCCTATCAAGATCATCAGCATTTTTCTCGATGGGTGCAATTTTGTATTGGCTGGGTTTGATAATTAGTGCCCTCAAGGTGAGTTTACCTGTATTCAACAGTAAGGTGAGGGTGTAGTGAGTAGTTTTCAAGTATTATTAGGGTTTTCGTACACATTCAATATATCTTCATCCATGTTTCAAGAGTGTCTGTCATGTCTTTTCAGATGGATTTAAGCTAAGAACTTACTAAAACTATTGTTTTGGACAATTGCGAGCACGATAGAAAACACTTCCATGCGTATCAAATTCAAATTTAGGTCTATACTCGGCGCTTACGGCCATTGAGCAGTGAAGATTCTTTAGCGTGCCACGCCTACTGTGACACGGGACATCCGTTTCTAAGGTCATCTCCGATGACTCGTGACATTCACACCTGATGCCGAGCGTTCGCCTGTTTTTAGAAGAAATGGAGACACTTTTTATAATTATCCATCGTTAACGTTGTTTTTAAAGACCATTCTCTCACCAGAGGGCGCGTTACGCAAGCTTCACATACACCTCTGTCAACGCTTGGAATCACGTGACAATATTGTATAAACAATCATTCTCGTTTTCCTTTCCATCTAAAAGATCTGGCAACAGGTGATGCACCAGGCTCTTTTCATAGCCCACTGGCACTTTAAAACTTTTAACGCCCCCTTTTCTTATTTTTTCCAAGTTGTACATATGTTTGGGTCTATTCTTTATATGCCAAATATGCCATAATTTTTCACTAGTCATAATATGTCAGATGACACATTTTTTGTTCTCCGGTGCTAATTTTGAGATGTGACAATTTGTCATTATACATTGTCTGTACATTTTACTTGTATGTAACTTTTACTTATATTTGAATCCTAGTTTGTGTTTCCTTTGCTGTCATTTATTGTACATGTAATAAATTACCTATTTAATTCTTTAAAAGGTGTGATTGTTTTTATTTAGTACAGGCAGACAGGTATAAATAAGTACATATTTACCATTTAGCTGTTTGTCTCTTGTTTTACAAGTTTTATCGTATTTTTACAGCTTTCCTTACTTTTGATTCTATATGTTTACATTGAATGTCCTACATTCATACGTATAATACGAAGTAGTTCCAAATTTAGGATCAGAATATGGTGATTTTAAACAATTTACAATAAGCATCAATTTACTTGCACCAAAAACATTTCATAATATGACTAAATATTTAGTCCAAAACATAAATGTTGGATATTAGAAACTTTTACAAGATTTCTCTAAAAAGCCGGAAACAAAAGTGTAGTGCGAGTAGCGCACGGAACTCTGGGTGGAGAATTGTACATAGGCAGTCACGTGCCCATAGCTATCCGAGAAAATATATGGACAGGGGCTAACATTGATTTGGCATTGTTATTGAAACAGGCCCGCGACTTAGGAACTGACCCTCATTGCTCAGGAAAGCAGGTCATAAAAAATGACCAGCTTGTTATTGGAAAACAACACTTGAAAGCTATAAACAACACACACACTTGGACAACTGCATTCATTGTCTACATGTCTATAAACCTCGAGAAGTTCCCTGGGAAAGCTCAAGAACTGATCAGATACATGCACATTATTAGATTAGCTGCCAGTAGACAAGGACATTTGGGTTGGTCCAATTATGACGAACAATTCCGCTTAAAAAAGGAGCGGTACCCTATATACATCGTCATGGAGGGAGGTCGATTTCGAGCTATGGCTTATGTTGATATCACCGGAGCAGTGTGAGCAACCTACCCCATTACCATCAGAAAAGGAATTACACATGGGTAATGCGGGAACCAACTACTCCTTTCGAAACACTCAAGGGCCCCGTAACCACTCCTCATAATCAGGGACAATTAACTAGGTTGGTGGGTCCGGAATAAAGCCAAGCCAAAACATGGGTAAACTACCAAGGTCAGTGGGCATCTGCTTTGCCTTTAATAAAGGCTCCTGCTCATTTAACCCCTGCAAATTAAGATATAGATCTGTAAATTGTGGGGGCCCCACCCCCAAACCAACTGCTCTTCAAGTCAGAAATAGGACGGACACCTCGCATCCACACTCATTAAATACAGTCAATTGTGTGCTGAATTAGATTCTTATCCTTTTGAGTCCGACAGACTGCAACTTCTATATGGTTTCAGGTTTGGTTTTTCATTACATTACGCCGGCCCAAGAACACACAGGGAAGCTAAAAATCTTGAATCTGCTAGCGAGGTCCCGCAAGTCGTTGAGAAAAAACTTGCCAAAGAAGTCACCTTGGGTAGAATGGCCGGTCCTTTCGACATCATTCCTTTTCCCACACTCCGGGTTTCCTCAGTAGGCCTTGTGCCCGAGAAAGACGGGGACTTTCGGTTAATTCATCACCTGTCCTACCCAGACTTCGAATCTGTTAATTATGCTTATCTTTGATTGTACAGACTGTGGACAAAAATATTCGCAAGGTCGCATCATTTTCGAGTATCATATATTGCGGGTTATCTCTCTTTGCACAGACATGAGTTATCCTTTCATCGATGATGTATTTAAAAAGCCTTTACTATGTG
The DNA here is from genome assembly GCF_947568905.1 of Ostrea edulis. Lineage (NCBI taxonomy): Eukaryota > Metazoa > Mollusca > Bivalvia > Ostreida > Ostreidae > Ostrea > Ostrea edulis. Next base: position 64,937,227 of record NC_079169.1, on the reverse strand, counting down.
ACCGTTCATATCATCTTAAACAATAAATGAAAACAAAGCCAACAAATATCATGACTTTCGTCTAAAATAAAAAGAGAGAAATGAAAATTATATAATACAAAAGTGAAGTACTAGCACTAGGTAGGTGCACTGATCCTTAATAGTGATAAGGGAAGTAAGACATTTATAAATTTTAAATGTACCGTACAAAATCGGAATCCTGAAAATGAAGTACATGTATGTATACACTTCTCAGCCCTACAATAATTGAATTGAAATCATTAGACCGCTCGTCTCCGATTGGTCGATTTATATGAAAGATACAAACTCGTCAGTTTTTCAAAAATATTTGGACTGGAAGCATCGATACTTTGTCTAACTGACTCGTACTATCATGGTGGCCCACGGGAACCTCGCGGCTGCAGGAAGTCATTGTGTTCCTGTACTAAGATAAAGTGCAATCAACTTAAACATTTTATTAGCAGTAAATATTCTACTAGAGGCCAACTGTATAAAACAGTTTTGAGCTTAATTCATTCCGATATATATGCAATTGTTCGTTGTTGACCATAGACCACATTGCTCAGTAATCTTGGCCCTGCTGTTGTTCAACTGTTGTGATTTCTAAAAGATTCTTTTTTTCAATATTCATTCCAATAAACACTCTGAATAAAAATTATTATTGTTAATAGATAAAACGTCGTCGATAAATTTAAATGTCGAGTTGAAGGTAACGGCAAGATTTTGTCTTCTCCTGTAACTGATTTGATATCCAAGAGCTTGTTCTGCGTATGGTCAGTTTTTAAATCGAGGCAAGCTACTGACAAACAAGTTGATGGTACAGGGGTTTCAAGAATCTCGTTTAAAGTCAACATTTCACAAATTCTATGGTCGTTATAATGATCTAGTTAGCATTGGATCAAGTGCTGTCTAACGTGTTTCATATCGATTGTTAGATTGTTCTTGGCACATTGATTTGGACTACGGATAACCCCGTTTACCTGATCGGGATGTGGGGCTCACGGTGGGTGTGACCGGTCGACAGGGGATGCTTACTCCTCCTAGGCACCTGATCCCACCTCTGGCGTGTTCGGGAGTCCGTGTTTGCTCAACTATCTATTTTGTATTGCTTATAGGAGTTATATACTGCAAGTCAAAATTTTAGATTGAAAAGTTTTGAAAAACAGTGGTCATTGTTTCAAAGTATTTTTGATGTGTATCTGTTATTACATGTATTTCATTCATTACTCCTGTTGTTATTACCCCCCACCCCCCCACCCCCGTTTATATAGTGTATAAACTTTGTTATAAACAACGAAAGTAACCACTTAACTAGATCTGTTCTTTTTATGTGTACAATATGTATGCAGTGTCCAGGTGTAGAGAGTCAGAGTGAGAGTGAGATGTGTGTGTGTGTGTAGGTGTGTGTGTGTGTGTGTTTCAAAACAAATGCTATTGATATTGATTTCAATGTTTGTTTGTTTGTATGAAAGAAAAATAAAGAAATTATCCACACAAAAAAACCGATCTAGAGTCCCAAAGACTGGAGTCAAATTCTTCTAAGGATCAGAGCTATGCATGAGGGAGATAATCCTTAATTTTGAAATGAATTTCTAAATTTTATAACAGCAATTAAATATACATCCGTATTTTCAAGCTAGTAACGAAGTACTTAGCTACTGGGCTGTAGAGACCCTCTGGGACTAACAGTCGAAAATACTCGAAATATAAAATAGGTCAGCTAATAAAGGCGCACATTTCGTACCCATGGCAATTCCTACAGAGTGTCAGAAGACCTGATCACTAAAGATACTGTAAATGAGGAAATCCAGCATCTCTTTTAATATCAAGAGTACCCGTGCATAAAATCAGAGTAAAGTTTAACAAAGAAATGTTTTGAATGACAGATCACAAGATATGAATATTTTCTTTTCCTATATTTATTGAAGAAGCAGCTTTCTATGATGTCGAAATCTAGTCTTTAATGTAAAGTGTTATTCACACGACCATTCCTCACGATGAAAAGCCAAGACCTTTTGAAATCAAAGAAAAAGTACAGAGTTCTTACAAAACACTTCTACAAACAAGTTTTTTTCCAAACTGATAAAAATAGAAACTAAATTTACATTTTTATAAGTGCAATAACAATCAATCTAATTAAAATTAGATCCTTTGATCCGCTCATCTACTATTGCTACACAAGTGTAGATAGTAGATGAGCGGATCAAAGGATCTAATTTTAATTAGATTGAATAACAATTTACCACGTGGAATGTAAATTCTAAATCAAAACAGTGGTGAAAATTTATATAATTACATATGGGTGAGATATTTTTACAAGTCCTTGATTTTTTAAGGAATCTTATGTTTGTACTCATTACAACCAAACTAAGCCAAAAATGTATATCACCCCTTACATCCATTTGTTTTTTGCTTTCGTTTTTTATTATTATTATTTTTTTTTTTTTGCTTGTACCAAGTGTTCTTCGTTCCATTTTGAATGACGTGGTACAAATATTTTGAATGTGTAGAAGAAACCGAATTATGCTTGATAAGTACTCGCTGCGGACTGGCTTGCATCAATCAGAATAAATACTGACGATATTAATAATGTTGATAAAAATACGGAAAGGTTATAAGTTAAACAGAAAACACCAGAGTTTTATTACTTGTGTGAAATATGTAATACATATACATGTATATGTAAGAATGTTTTCTCTCGCCCCTCGATTTTGTCCCTCGCTTTGCTCGGGCAGTTACTGTTTTAGTACTCGAGAGAAGTTGATCATCTTATACTTAAAATGCAAAACTAGGATGGTATATCACTGCATCAATGACAATAAGTTTGGGTTTTCATCTGTATAATCAGGTGCGTTAGTTTTGAAGTCATCTAGAAGACAGTTCATTATTGGATAGTAACTGTGATCAGTCATATCGATGTCTCCAGACCCAACTAGTTCTATAGTTAGCGTGATTAAAGTATCGGTTAAAAGGATATCGTTTCCTGTTGATTTCCAAGACAGCAATTATACCGTCTAAATCAGTAGAAATTATGAACAGATCAAAGGCGTTCATACTATAAATCGTGGCCATCACCTGTATCTGTAAATCATTTTTGCCCTTCTCTAAGGCTTGATTTTACTGCGCCCATTTCATCTTGTCTTTGTAAGTATATGCATTTTCTTTACTAAATTTCATAGACATTACTAATAACCAAACCTCTGTAATTACAATTGAAGGTAGGGAAATATTTAAGAGTGATTGTAGATTAAGTGTTTTAACTTCCTTTAGATTCCAGAACCATTCTAATCTGTTCAATGTAATCTTATGTGTGCATAGATATGATTTATCAACTTCTTTGATCCCCAAGATACTTAATGAAAGAGGTGAAGATAACGAACAGTGTTCAATCTCATCAATCCTATAAAGAAAACCAAACAAAGTTTACATGATAGCGAGCGACGCGACGAGCTCGCTCCAATGATTACACATATGAGTCACGTAATTTGCTCTTCATAAGCTGAAAAAGATGAGTATTACCCATAATGCTTCTGGGAAAATATCACCGTCACTTCGGTATGCTTCATTGATAATAGCCTGGTTCCGGCCTACCCATAATGCTACTGTGCGGAGCATTATGGGTAGTCCGGAACCAGGCTACATTGATAATCCCGTAATTAAAATAATTAGATTGTTTAGAAAGTACCATAAACGTTTTTAAATTCCAGACAAGCTTTCTCATAGCTTCAAACGTTTTTGTATTTTGCTTGATTTGAGAAAAGAAGAAAAAACATTGCAGCTAATATGATGTCACAATGTAAGGGCTGCGTTCAAGATTGTAGCGGCTAGCCTAGCTGCTAGGCTAGATATCTAGGTATTTTGAATGTACTGTATGAGTTAACGCTTGTTATCCCTACGTAGGGCTAGCCTAGCACATCGTTCAAGATCGTAGCGCTACCGAGCCCTACGTAGCCGCTACGATCTTGAACACAGCCCTGTTTACATCCACCGCGTTATATTTCCCGCGTTAAATGAAGAGGCGGATAAAATGTGCAAAATGTCGACAGTGCTACCGTTTGAGCGAGCGCAGCTTCATGTATGTAGATTTTTTGTAATGTTAATGCTTTGATCAAGTTCAATTTAAACAATATCTGCCAAATACTCATAACATGAAGGAAATTAGGTTGCTGAAACAGCTAGCCCATTTTAGTTTTCTCCTAGGGTTTTATATTAAAAATCATTAAAACATGTATGCATTAATGTAATTAAAATATTTTTATGCTATATATACATTTTATTTCTGCTGCCTTCACTGTGACTTGCACGACTTGTTCTGAACTGTATGCTCTCAGCAGTCGACTGCCTGTACTTTCCTCTTTTCTACTCTCAACCTTTTCAAGTTACTAATTTATGATAAAAATGCCCAAACATTAAACCTTTCAAGTTTGTAAAACTGTGTAAACAGCACTGCCTTGGAACATAAAACGCATTTCAATATAATGATAATTTTAGATAAATCGATAAATTGAACTATTGGGCATGTATATGCGCAGACCCCCCCCCCTTCCCATGCGCTCCTATCTATTTTAATAAAAAAAATGAAATTCATATTATAATCCCCTTGTAGCAATAGCATGTTCCAAACGAGAAAATTAGAACAATTTTTATCCTAGTTATGACACAATGATGAAATATTTCAGCATTCACATATTCATGTGTACACGTAATTATTGAATAAAAATGCAACATATTTAAGCCCCTTTCCACTGCTGTTGTGAGGATAAATTAATTAAGATTAATTCACAAAACTAGAATTAATTAATGATTTTTCAGTCGTTAATAGTAAGTGGCATGGTTGGTTATCATTGGGGGGGGGGGGGGGGGGGGGGGGGGTCATCGTGGTTTGCATTACCCGACATGTTAAAAGGAAATGGATTCAAGCACTTATTTTTAGTCGCGAAGAGAACAACAACCAAAGATTTTTGAATGTTTTTCATCCGACCAAATTCCATAGATTCTTTTTTTTTTTATTTTTTAAATAACACTAATTCAGTACCTGTGCTCCCTCAAATATCCTAACAATTTTTAAAAGTTAGTCTCCATTTTTTCTTGTTAGAATAATAAATTCCTATTGAGAATTTAGTATTTTAATCAGATTTGTGGTTTGCAATTGTGATTATACACAATTTGTATTCGATGCCATATTACGTATGCCTAATGTTTACGTATATTCAATATTGTCCCGGTAGTATGACTTTTGCAAATGGAAATAACAAGTACGTATTTAGATCCGCCACAGTCAGTCTTATTAATATGACGTACGTCAAAACGTAGACATGACGTCACACATCATCTTACCCTGCCTTTCATAAACATTGCACTTCGTTAAACATTTCGCCTAATGGTGCACTGAATTTTAATTTGGAGCTAGGAGGCCACAAGATTAGGATGATAATCCACGTAAGTTTACAATCATATTCCAAGGTGTGACTTTGCGAGATCTCAGCCATTTTTGACAATAGCCTCGTGCAACCAGACGCTCTGCTTTTTCCGTAATCCGAAGAGCAGAGATTATGAAAGTTTTTTCCACTCGACAAGGAATCATCCAAGGGACATGAATATCCAACTCCTGTTCCAATACACCTTTCCTTCTGTTTGCTGTTTGGCGTTCTGTCAATCACTCTCTTCTCGGATTTCCGATAATATTAGAGTAGAGGTTTTCTATTGTCTTATTGGTGTCGGATATTCTACTGAGCAATCTATAACAATTTTTACAGACGAAAGTTCCATAATTTCCACAGCAATGAAATGAAGCTCCGTATATTTCACCTGCTAATGTGTAACCGGGTCCTTTCTCACCTGACTTTTTCACAATGTAATAGAGGGCGAAGCCCTCTCACGGCTCGAAGGGCCTTGAGAGCGGAGCTCTCCCTATAAGTAACACGTATATACATGTTTAAAAGGAAAATATAGAAAACTAATGGAAAATTAAACCATACTTATGGAACTTGAAAAATTTGGTCCCAATGGCGTCGATTCGAATACTATCGCGTGGACGTGTATCTCTCCATTTTGAATCTCGTGTACCTAAGTTCACGTTATTCTGAGATGTTACATAAAATCCATAAAAGCATGTAAATCTTATTTTCTTAGTCATAATATAATCACTCCTCGATACGCGATATTGTACAATGTTTCATATGTTTGTTTATTTGCTAAACACCGACGCTGACGTCACAATGCACTGTTTACATCAGTAGCATAACGTTTCCCGTGTTCAATGAATAGGCGGATCAAAAATGTCTAAAGTTAGAATACTTTGATTGAGCTCTGTCCTCAAACGTTAGGTGCTAATATTTCGGGATATTTTTGTCCTGTTATGTATCTAGATACTAATGCCAATATTTTTTGCTTCGCCCTCAAATACGGTCACGCCGTAAGACATATTATCTTTGACTAGAATTAAGAGAACAAGAAACACATTTAAATCCTTAAAGGGTACGATAGCAAGACAATTCGTTTTACGCCGCGTCGCCATTAAAATCAAACCGAAACTACATTATAGGAATGAGAGTACCAAACCCCCGCACGCGTAACCCGGACGCAGTTTACCTCAAGATTGAGCGGAGGCATAAATGTCTAGGTGTTGCATGATTGGCTAATATCAAGTGTGAAATTATTTGGAATTGAAAGAAATAGTATAGAGGTTCAAATTAATTGTCAGGATGAAAAATTGTCGCACAAAACCGAGAAATGACTGAGGAAATTATCATGGTAGGGGTGTGCTTAAAATGAAGGGTGTAATTTACTGCAGATTGCTATGTGTTGTAAAAAAAAAAAAAAAAAAAGAAAAAAAAAAAAAAAAAAGTACAAATATGGCCTATAAAAGGCACGGGACCCTATATAATTTTTGTCGTTTTTTATCAACACTTGGAATGAACTTTGAAATGTTTGCGGTCATTTATTTAAAATTAGTATAGTTAATTAGTGAGATGGCCAAAGGTTAGCATTGAGGTCTAAGGGAAATGAATTGGTACTCTTTTCCCATTAGCGTCCCTAGCAGTAACTGTCATCATCGCGTGTCTTTACCAGACTCTCTGCTTGTCGGAGATTTACGGAGATAACCGAGCGTCTGGTTGAACGAGACTATTCTGACAAGGGACTTCTGGGATTGGCGTCAAAAAAAATTCCCAATCACTACCCAGAGTTATCGTTCCTTGCACCCACAAGTGAAAGCAAGGAACGACAACTCTGGGCAGAGATTGAAAATTTCCTTGTTAGAGGTTGAGATTTAGCTCGGATTATTTCCCGCGCTCTAGTCATTAGAGCTCACAGTATGAGCCTGCGCTCGCTATCAGTTAGTAATACTTTATTCATAAAAGCAACAATGTGAGTAGTAAAATGCGGCTCGATGGCCGGTTCAACTGAGTGCAGTTTTGAGTGCGGGCCGATGGCTGGTTCAGTGGAATGCAGTTTTGAGCACAGGTGCTTGTGGACAGGACTTAGTTTAGATAAACTCTGAAGTTACATATTTTATCAAAAATACGTCCGAAATACCCAAGGAATTGAACATTTAAAAATAAAAGAAGGGGGGTACCGGAAGTCCTGTCCACAAGCACCTGTGGTTCTATAGGTATCACACCGGTAATTGTCCAATCAAAATGAACTTAGTCAATTGTAGTTCCATATATTTAAAGAAATATTTTTTTTCCTTGCGCGATTTTTCTCATTTCCTCTTCTTCTTTTCTCTTAATTTTTGTACCCCTGATTAGGAAACTTTGTGTAATTTGTAGAAATAATCAAGTGTATACAAAGGAACTATTTGCTGTTGGTAGCTGAGGCTACTTCCTGAGGTGCACTCCGGCTGTTTACACACATGTGAAAAACACGTGGATTTGAGGGTAGTCTTGTTTGCGGGTAATTTTTTTTCGAAAATGCCGCGTAGGGTGTTGTTTTTCTGGTGTCGGCAGACGAGATAGGTAACATAGAACGTGTCTGACTGCGTTATTCGGCATCAATTTTGTAAACTGATTTTTAATGATTTTTCCCCCTCTATAGTAATATATAGTGAAAATAATTACCGGTGTGATACCTATATAACATGCAAAGAGTTTATGCATATGTGCACTAAATTGTGTGGTTTGAGTCAGATCTTTCTGCATTAGGCCTCTGTATTGAATCTTATGTGATTGATTTTTTATTGTTGAACTGGAGAATGTTTCACTCATAAGGAGACGTCATTACTGCCGGTGAAGGACTGCAAATTTTAGGCCTATGCTCGGCGCTTACGGCCTTTGAGCAGGGAGGGATCTTTATCGTGCCACACCTGCTGTGACACGGGACCTAGGTTTTTGCGATCTCATCTGAAAGACCGCCCCATTTAGTCGCCTCTGACGACAACCAAGGGGAAGTGAGGACCTATTCTAACCCTGATCCCATATATTTTTACGCTATATATTTAGATATAATTCATTTTTACTCTAAAAGTACTTTAGACCTAAACTCTATTATGGAAAACAACTATCTGTGCACTTCGCACCCTATGGGATCACAACGAAAAAGTACGTCACGACGTACATCTTACAATTCATGTCTATATGTTGTCGTTATATTGACTGCCGTTATCAAGTGATAAGTCGTATACGTGAAAGATTTTCTTGTCAAATAATATATTATTTCAATTTCGTATCAAATCACTCAACATTTTTATATTTGCGCGAAGGTCATAATTCATATTGTGACCTTGAAATCGCCCCTCTATTTTCCCGATCATCACTACGTTATGTAAGAAAATCTAATTTACATAATTATTGCGAGCAGAGTGTAAAGGGGTAACGATATACGGTGTATGGTGGTGTATAGTGTATGTATTTATATTCCTGTTACCAAAGGAAGAGTTAGGACACACTTCTGTTTTTCGCACTTGTTTTCCTTCTTTTTTATCTTTGAAATTACGTCTTTCTGTCTTCTTTTTCACGTTATCAACATCCCTGGTCCCACAGGTGGCTGATGCAGAGTTTACTTTGCATGCGAAAGATATAAATCAATATTATGTTGATCGACATATACCATATGTGAAAAATATGATATTTTAGAAGAAAGTACACGGACATGTATTCAGGTTTCAATGCCCGGATCTAGACGTGATCATTGGACGATGCTAAAGTCTCCCTCCCTTCTTTCTTCTTCTCTCTATCGCTCTTAGCAACAAATTAAAAGAAACAAGTTTAGGCGATTTCAAATATCTGCCGAATTAATATATATCTCATTTTAAATGGAATAGAGTAATATATCTATACATAGGGGGGAAGGTGAAAAATTGGCAGAAAACGTGAATTCCTCACTACCTAAATCGGGGTTTGGAAGGGGTGGGACGGAGGAGGCAGAGTTAAATTCTTCGATTAAAACTTGCATTTTCATTCTGATTTTACTATTGGCATAAAGGAATAGGAGTACCGGCCAGGAAATGAAAGACGAATATCCATTGTTAAAAAAGTCCCTCAAATGCGATGTACTTGCTCGGTTCTATATGAATACATGTGTATTATAATCATGTACAACTGATTGATTGATTGATTGATGTTTTCCGCCACGCTCAACAATTTTTCAGTTATCTGGTGGCGCCCAGTTTTTATTGGTGGAAGAGAGAACCCAGATACAATTAATGTACCTGGGAAGAGACCACTGACCCTCCGCAAGCAAACTGGGAAACTTTCTCACTTACCGGCTAAAGCGTGATTCGAACCCGCGCCGGCCAGAGGTGAGAGGCCATGTGAGTTTGAGCGCGATGCTCTAACCACTCGGCCACGGAGGCCCTTTATTAATTTTTTTCATAGTCATTTATAACTGGACCCCCTCTTGTTTATGAATATGAATAAACAGATATAGCTATTTAAGGTACATGACTGTATATTTCATATATATTCTTCCGAATACGGATTCCTACGTTTACCTGATCAAGATACAGGACTCACAGTGGGTGTGACTTATAATATTTATTATTACAACTGTATTTTACACGAACTTGGCATTAAGTCCACATTTGGTAATCGTACAAGTTTATACTCGAACTACCTTTCAAAAGATGAAATACATCAAAATCATGCTTCAGTTTTAAACATACTTAATATTTCAGTCAATGGGACAAATGAATGAATTACTGTAGCTCTACTTGATTACCAGACTTTACAAAAACCTTACAAAGATATATTGCTGGATCCAGTAAATGTTTTACCAAGTCCCTGTCTTTGCTCCTCACGAAAATATTAACAGATGTGAAAGAGAACTTTAAACGTATTTTGCCACAACATATACCAGAATTAGTGTAAATCAAATGTGGATTCTGAAAGTTTTTTAGTAAAATTCAAAACACAAAGTTTTTTCTATAATCAGCATCAAAATGTATGACTTTTCAACACTTTACACGACCATTCCTTACGATAAATTAAAGACTAGACTTTTTGACTTCATAGACAGTTAACTCCATAACGGAAAAAAAGAAATATTCATATCTAGTGATCAGTCGTCCAAAAATCACTTTATAAAACACCACTCTGATTCTACATACAAGTACTCTGAAGATGATATCAAAAAGATATTGTAGTTTCTCATTGATAATCAAGTCTTTCAGTAGTCTGTTGGAAATCCCATGGACACGAATTGTGCTCCTTTGTTGTGCTTCTATTTAGTTGAGCTGTTTCATTGTAACCGAGCAGGAAGACATATGTTGGTTTCATTGATTTATTCAGTAGAAAATAAATGCACTGACCTACAATGACACACAAATAATATTACAAATCAAGAAAAAACATAATCGAAATATGACAATTGCAAATTATACCCACAGTAAACGTTTTAGCAGAATAGTATACTCTATGAAAAAATTTACAGCTGTAAATAATTTAAATTAAGATCTTACAGACTCATGTGATCATTACAACTTTGACTGCAAAATTACAATAAACTAGAGAACTTGCAATCAAAATAATTACGTATATCGGCTCTTTATATGGAAATGAAACATATACTCAAATACAAAAATAACATACCATTAGATACGGATGATGTTAGCTGGTAGGAACTTGTCAAAAAGTATTACTGCTCTGATTGCACAGGTAAACGCGGTAGATTTATACATATACATGAAAGATTATCATTGGATAAGAAATATGAAATGACCAATGAAATCAAAGAACCAGTGAAATAACAGAATAAAATTTGACTCAGCCAACTCAATACAGATGCACTTTTGATAAATCAAATTTTAAGACTATATTTAATGAAACGATAAATGAAAAATGATAAAACGAATAAATACATATAGAAATCGATATTCATACTATCACATACTCCCCTGGAAAATTGTTAACCTGTCCTCAGATTATAGAAACATCACATCTACAAATAATAAATACATATTGAAATTGATAATCATGCTATCACATTATATTCACATGATGCATGATTTATTCAAAAACTTCTGCATGTGAACAAACAATATCTTGCTGTGGCCTTCAACTCGACATATAGATATATCGACGATGTTTCATCTATTGCAAATTATCATTTTCATTCATGTGTCGATTCAAAATATCCCAGTGAAATCGAAGTAAAAGATACCACAGAGTCTTCCACATCTGCGTTGTATTTAGATGTTTTATTAAACATAGATGTTAAACGGCGAACTAACCGCCCAATTTTATGACAAATGGGATGAATTTACCTTATCCATCGCCAACTTCCCATAATAATGTAGCCATATTCCATTTCATAACAAATATGAACGACTCTACAGTGGTTTTTATTTCGAGTTCGCAAGGATCGACATATAAATGGAAATGAATACTGGTGTCAGATAAATCGTCTGCGATGTATCGTAATTACGTGCTGAAACCCATTGCAGTATATTTCTTCCTCAAATGCGAAATCTTTTAAGGGGATACTCTACATAATGATTGACTTCCTTTTAAAACATGGTTGAACATATAAATATCAGCAATTTTGTCTATTCATTCCAAAACCATCGCCATGCTGAATTGCTCAGTGGGTTAATATGTCGACTGCTGAATTGTAGATCGCGAGTTCGAGTCCAGCAGGGGTTTTAGTTTTTTTCAGATTGCTTTCTATGAAAACTGCATTTTTTATTAAATAAAGTAAATTTGAACGTATTGTTATACATATCCTCCACTTTTCATCCATATCAAATTTCTCTGGTGAAGCATACCTCCTTACATAAACTCTACGTCATAAGAAAACAAAACCAGGTCAGCTAACAAAGTAGTATAATTTGTGCTCATTGCATATTCCAAAGAAAACATGCAGTAAACAGAACCTTCAGCATCTTTTACAGTACATCTTTACCTGTAAAGAGTACATAGAATATGAATGGTAAAATATGAAATTTTTGTTGGATGCCTGGTGACAAGATGATATTTTCGAGTTTCTTTTTTGATAAAAACGTCGGTATATGGTGTCAAAAAGGCTAATATTTCGTTTATTATGAAGAATCGATACAGAAAAGCGGAGGTGGAATCAGGTTCCTATGAAGATAGGTGAAGATAACGAACAGTGATCAATCTCATAACTCCAATAAAGAATACAAAATTAAGAATTGGACAAACTCGGACCCCTGGATATACCAGAGGTGGAATTAGGTGAATAGGAGAAGTGAGAATCCCCTGTCGACCGGTCACATGCGCCCTGAGCCTTAAACCTTGATCAAGTAAACGGAGTAATCCGTAATCAAAATCAGTGTAAAAAAAACGGCCTAACATTTGGAATGAAACACGTCAGACAGCATTTGACCCAATGACAGGTTGTATTGGCAAAAAGATCATTATCACTCTTATCTTCATTTAGTACGTACGACTTGTATTGTGAATGCGATTTCTTATGTAACTAGCATGTGCGACTTCCTCTGTCTTGCCTACGATGTTACGTAAGTATCACATATTATATTTTCTTTGTTTATTTGAAAGCAAAACATTTGCACCTTTGTAATTAATTTTCAGAGATGATTATGTCGAATACATCAAACGCATCTGGACCAAGTACGGAGGGATACGAAACAACGGAAGTATTTGCGAATATGACAAGTTCCGTGTTGGTTTCTGAGAATGCATCCAAACAATGGATTGATTACATCCAATTCGTGTTCCTGCCCATCACTATTGTGCTTGGTATCGTTGGCAATTTACTTACAATCATTATCATGCTCAGTGAACGTTTTGCCAATTCTCCATCGTCTATCTTACTTATTCTTTTGTCTTTATCTGATTTAGTTGCTCTTCTTTCGCAACCATTTAACAAGACTAATTTTAACGATTTGATAGGATTGGATATCAGAGCTTTCACCGATAGCAATTGTAAACTGTACATTCTCATTCGCCGAACATCCAAGATGATGTCATCATGGGCAGTTGTCGGACTGTGCCTTGAGCGATTTATTGCTGTATGGTTTCCTCTAAAAGCGAAACTATTTGTCACTAAACGTTTAGTATTGATTCTCGTCATCTCTGGATTAGTGATCATAGCTTCCTTTAATGCTGTATGGAGTTATGCCTCCAAGGTTGTTAATGGACGATGTAATCCCGATGTCTACGATTACACGAATTCAACAGAGAGGCTAAAATATGGAGTGATGCTCCAGTTTGGAACAGGTATATACTCCAATGTCCCTATCATCCTCCTCACTATCTTTACAACACTTATTGCTACAAAGTTATTCTACCATCGACGAAAGCGTCGAAGCATGACTTCTAGATCGTCAGGTGATCAGGATGTCAGAATCACCGCCATGCTGATAGGCATTGCCATTGCCTACGTAATCCTCATTTTCCCGATCACCGTGCTACACAACATTGCATATCAGAAAAGATTGCACGCATTCACAGAAGCATCCGATGGATTCAGTCTTTACAAGGAAATCGCTCAGTTTATGGAAAAACTCAATTACTGTCTGAATTTCTTTTTATACGTAATGACTTCCAGCCAGTTCAGACAAGAACTACGCACAAAATTGTTTTCTTGTAGATGCAAACCAAACTAATGGACACGAACACCAAACATCAATACTTTTTAAACCTTATTGTCATCAATAAAAGATACATAAAAGTGTCTCGTTTTGAAGAACGAGTTCTTTCGGTACGAAATAATGAGATTAGTGTTTATTTAATGTTCAAAATATGCTTAAATCCCTTCCTTTTCCTCACACTTCATTACTATCAAAGTGCTGCAAAATACACGGTTATTTAAGATATATTTAGGAACATTCAAAGGTCAATATCTTCACTCCTGAAAGAACTGGAATGTGACACTTGTATAAATCAAGGTTAGATTACTGTAACGCTCTCCCGGTCGGTGTTCCAAAGAAAGTCCTGAGCAAGCTCCAACATGTTCAGAACACTGCCGCACGTCTCATATCCAGGACCTCTCGTTACAACCATATCACTCCAATACTACGAGAACTACACTGATTACCTGTACAGTATAGGACACAATATAAGATACTTACTTATACTTACAAAGCCTAACATGATGAGTGTCCAATTTATATCAAACAATTACTAGAGGTATATAAGCCTACTCGAAATCTTAGGTCTATAAAACAATCAGTCACTCTAGTTGTTCCAAAAAGTCGAACCGTAACGTAAGGGGATCGGTGTTTCAGAACAATAGCTCCAAAACTGTGGAATGCCCTTCCAGAACATATAAGGGACTGTAGAACACTGTGTGCGTTCAAGAAGTCACTGAAAACACATTTTTTCCATCAAGTTTTCCAGGACTAGTTTCTATCATTTCAGTCATTCGTGTTTGCTGTTTCATCGCATTATCTGTTTTGACTGTGTGTCTTTTTTTCTTTTTTTTTTTTTCTTTTTTTTTTAGGTTCATACAACATTTATTCACATTATGACAGTCAGGGTTTTAACATCATGCCCTTACAAACCCACCTGACTAGGGGGTACAGGGTATTTTATCTACCATTTACTCACACATCCACTCTAATAGGCATTCATTCAAAGATAGGAAAAAAGGAAGAGAATTAGAAAGGAATGAAATTACTCTGGCTTATCATATGTACACTATACAAAATAATATTAATCTAATAGATTGTCACAAACTAAAGGTTTTAAATGTATAACAAATGTACTGTTATGACATTGATAATAACTTCCGATGATATACATAGGCTAATTAATATATACAATTACATATTATATATTCTGGATGATCTAAAATCTATAAATCTTTTAATTTATGAAATGTATTCCATTTCTTCTCAAAAACATCTACATAATCATTTTTACATGCTAACTGCCTTTCTACTTTGTACACATTTGTCCAAGTGGTAATAAAGTTATTTAACAAAGGCGGATTGCCTCTACATTTGCAACCATACACAAAGTACTTTAAATAATAATTAATCAAATTGATCATTTCATTTTCTGAGCTACCCAGCAAAAAGGTTTTTTTTTATCAACAACAATATTTACTGAAAAAAAATCCCCAAACCATGACTGCACATTCTTGCAAAATAAAACAACATTTTCACAGTCATACAAAACATGCTCTATTGATTCCCTTTCTTTTACACAAAACGAACATAAATCGTTGTCTAATTTCTTTATTTTGAACAAAAATAAATTTGTGACTAAAATTTTTTGATTTATACGATATTGTAGCCACTGTAATTTTGTATCCTTTGTAATAGTAAAAACATTTTTATTAATTGTATTCCACTCTTCTTGAGAGATATCAAATTGTATATCCCACTTCTTTTGACCTGTAGGTTTTTCTTCACTATGATTAAAAATTTGGTACAGTTTTTTCTTGTTTCTTTTAAAATATATGAAAGGGGCTATATGTATGGGAATAGTAGGTTCTTGAACTTTTATAAACTGGTTTATTCCATTAACTCTCATTGCTTTCTTCAATGCTTGTCTTAAACCAAAAAATTCCAAAAAATGAGATTTTACTTTATACATTTCCATGAATTGATTATAATTCATGATATCTCCATTCTCATCTAACATTGAGTTAACTGTTGACTGTGTGTCTTAGTTTTCGAGTACCATTGTGTGATGTTTTATTTAAAAAAAAAAAGAATTCTATGTTTTAATGTATTATACCCGAGACATTATATGCTGTGTGTGCGTGTGTGTATTTCATTATTATTATTATCTTAATACGCCCTGAAACTGATGTTTATTCTTATCTAGCATATTTATGGTATCTTGTGTTTTCATGTTTTATATGTACAATCAGGATAGGTACAACTACGGACTGTTTACATATCATAGGTACATTCTTCGACATTCTGGCAAACTTCACAGTGAACCTTGCAAAGAGTTACTTTTGTCATGCTACTGTAGAATATTTAGGTCATAAATTTGGTCAGGGTTATGTTACACCTATTATGGCTAAAGTGGAGTCCCAATTCCTACAAACAAGAAAGTATTAATGAGATTTTTAGGCATGACAGGCTCTAACAGAAAATTTTGTCCAAGGTTTTCTTCAGCAATTGGTCCACTTACCAACTTATTGCAAAAGAGGACTTTTGTATGGACAAATTATATGTTCTCATGAGTAGCCCAGTTCTTTCGGCTCCAGATTTTTCTGAGCAATTTAAGCTAACTGTAGATGCTAGTGATGTAGTTATGGATGTTGCTTTGTATCAAAAACATAGTGATAATGTAGATAGAGTTGTGAACATAGTTTTCAAAGAAATTTACAAAATGTCAACAGAATTATTCAACCATTGAAAAAGGGTGTCTTGCTTTGTTGTAAGCTTTGCAATATCTTGATGTTTATCTGAATGTTACTGTACATCAAATTTCTGTTTTTACGGGTCACAACCCTCTCACTTTTTGCATAAAATGTCAAACAAGAATCAAAGACTCACAAGATGGAGTTTATTATTGCAAGCGTATGATATCATTATTAAGCATATCAAAGGCAAAGAAAATTTATAGCAGATGCCTTATCCAGAGTGTCGTGAATATGTTTTGCTATTTTGTTGTTGCCCTGATTGATGTACAATGTACATCGTATATTTGAATTTTCATTCTCATTCAAACTTTTTTAAGGGGGAGGAGTTGTGTACTACTTACACTCACATTGACACCT
The DNA here is from genome assembly GCF_947568905.1 of Ostrea edulis. Lineage (NCBI taxonomy): Eukaryota > Metazoa > Mollusca > Bivalvia > Ostreida > Ostreidae > Ostrea > Ostrea edulis. The sequence goes on along the minus strand of NC_079169.1, from coordinate 64,920,124 downwards.
GTGACCTAGATTGTTCTAGAGTCTCATGTTATTTTTAGTAGATAGGTGTCGTAATGGTTGCATCATAGTCTTTCAAGATTGTACTAAAACATTCATTCCTATTACATGTATATATACACTAAAAAAAAAAAACCACTGATTAAAAAAGCTCTGGTTAGACATTTTCAATGTATTTGGATTTTTATCATACTGGGAACTAGGATTTTGAAATTACTATTTTTGTGTGTGTAGATTTTGCTCAGATTTATTGTTCAGCTACCGTAAGTTAGTATTTTGCTATTGTTACAGTTATCTTTCAATTATTAATTGTAAATAAATCTTACTAATTGTTTAATTGTCTTTTGTTAGTCAATTCTGCTGCGCTATATTAAGGGTTTGTTCTGACCCATAACACCACACAATACCATTACAAGTCAGGCCCATAGCGCTTCGAGACAGTACTTTCAGAACTTTGATTGTCACTACATTTGTACTTTCATTTTAACAGCTTCTGGATAACCGCCTCGGCTGACTTGTTTATCAGACAATATTAGACTGGTTCTGCCTATCCTGCAATCCCTTTATTAAAGCTGACATGAATTAATAAATACATACACATTTCTCATCTTATCCGCCATATTTCTTTCAGGTAGCTTAAAGCTGACATGAATTAATAAATGTAGTATAATTCTATATGTCCGCCATATTTCTTTGCTAATCCGCCATATTAGTTGGATATTCTATTGTTATATGTATCAGGGTTAGCATGGTATATAAGGGGACGAGTTTTGCTACGCTCATTTCACATCAGTGTCTTCGATTTACCTGTGCGGGTAGCTTCGACAGGTAACATGTACATTTCCGATACTAATTTATAGGACATCAAGAAGAAATGAAATCACGTTTTGAAACACCATGCAGTGCTCAAAATTACAATAAACATATTGTACAGTAGTAAATCATTCTAAAAGCTTTGGATAAATAAATATAGAATGCCTTTTCTTTACGTGAATGTGCGTACATTTGCAATAAATATGTCAAAACTATACAAAAACGCGGAGAAATATTTCATCTATTATTTAGATCTATTGATGAAATGGAATAAGCAAAGGGTATAAAATATATAACATTCACACTTACTTCAAGCAAAATGCAAATACATAAATGCTACTGTACGTATAAAGAAGACATGGTCATGTATGCTCGCCATGAAAAAGCATCGAATGTGGATGACTATTTACCTGGGTCTACTCGTAATATCTGTAAAGGACCGAAGATGTACGTGTACACTTGTCGAAAATACTCAAAGTAGTAGTAAAACTCCCTTTATTAGCATAATCCATGAAACAAAACGATACACTCCATTTGTATTCCAACAGTAAACAACATTGTCCATTGTACAGACTGCGACACACTTAACCCGTGCCGATCAGCTATCTTCAATCAGAGGAAGTATCAGAGTAGAATATTTACCCTGTATTGTGCATGAATCCTTATACCGTATGATTTACTTGTCATAGTATTGCAGATTTATAGATCAGGAAATCATTTAGGTACATAGATAATTTGCATATACAACACTTCACGAATGTATGGGATGTGAGAGAGAGAGAGAGAGAGAGAGAGAGAGAGAGAGAGAGAGAGAGAGATTCAAACGATGATCTTGTAATAATCGCGCTCTTATTAAGACAAATGATATCGTTAATTTTCAATTACTTCATTTTATGCTAATTCGGTGCTCAATAGATCTTATATATCTATCCCATTTTGCTTTATTACATTTTGCGTTGAACTCGACGCAAATTGTAGTAATGCAAAATGTAAAAATTGAGTTTATCATATGCGTAGTTATCAAGCACATGGAATTTTTTTATTTAAACATATTTTATTGAGAAACTCAACAGGATTGGGCAACAGGCATAGCCTATGTAGGCCCTCTCCCAAATACAAAGGTCAAGTACAAAGGTACATATAATCAAGGGGAGGGGACAAGAGTGTCTGTCCCTGACCTTTGATAACAATATCCATTTTTTTGTTATTTTGTTTGTTTGGTGTTTTTTTTAATGTTTTCCGCCACACTCAACAATTTTTCAGTTATCTGGTGGTGCCCAGTTTTTGTTGGTGGAAGAGAGAAACCAGATACAATGTACCTGGGAAGAGACCACCGACCTTCCAAAAGTAAACTGGGAAACTTTCTCACTTACCGGCACGAGTGGGTTTCGAACCCGCGCCGACAGAAGTGAGAGGCCGTTATTTTGTAATGTAAGTAAAAAATATATTGGGTGACAACCCCCCCCCCCCCAAACTTGACCCCAGCTTGAAAGTTCTGATACAATAGTAAAAGACACACACCACCACCAATTAAGAAAATGAAGATATTATGAGGCACTCATAGTAGAGGACTCTAAGCACCCCATCCCACCCTCAACGATGTAAGCAAGTGAAGTGTAGGGGGGGGGGGATTATTGAGGCAGTCAAAGTAAAAGACTCTTTTAACCCTTCACCCTCACATTGAACATCGGATAAAACATATTGGTTTGTTTGGGTTTTTTGTTTTATTTTATTGCTGTTTTCATTCATCTTTTTCAATTATTATTTTGAAGGGCAAGAAATTTTGAATTAGAATTGGATAAGCAAAGAGCATAAAATATATATTTTGCAAAATACAAGTATATGTGCACAATAGGTAATGCACATAGCATATTCGCCCAAAAAACCCGCGGACATCTATTCAACAGGTACCAGAGATGTACAATTACCGAAAATGTTAGATTCCCTTTATTCTGATAAATCTACGAAACAAAATAATAAATTCCATTCGTATCTCGACAGAACTTAATTTACAACACTTTATCATTCCATTATACAGACGGCGACACACTTCGCCCGTGCCAATGAGAATTCACAATGTAGTCTTCGATCAGGGAGATGTCGGAGTCGAATATTTTCCCTGTATTGTATGCTTGACTCATGATCAGGAGTTTTGTAGTTTATAGAAATTAGGAATCTGATCATGCACGTACATATATACACTGAGTATCTGATTGGATACCTTGCGTGCACAATTCAAAATTTGATGATGATCACATACAAACGTAGATACATGTAAATAAATAAAGGAATTATGATCGGAAATGTACATCTAGGTGAAAATACGGGTATTACATGAGCAATCCAAAATAAACAGTTGATTACACAAATATATAATTATGTATATGTGAAAATATAAACGAAAATATAGTACAACGTTCAAGATTTATTGTCTCTTTGGGAATCACACAGGTATTTATGGTCACTTTGCACGAGGCACGAGAGAGAGAGAGAGAGAGAGAGAGAGAGAGAGAGAGGGGGGGGGGGAGAGAGAGAGAGGGGGGGGGGAGAGAGAGAGGGAGAGAGAGAGAGAGGGGGGGAGAGAGAGAGAGAGAGAGGGGAGAGAGAGAGAGAGAGAGAGGGGGGAGAGAGAGAGAGAGGGGGGGGGGAGAGAGAGAGGGGAGAGAGAGAGAGAGAGAGACTGTCCTAGTGATATCATATTTCACACTTCACAGGAAAGAAAATTGATCACTGATATAAGTGTAAGCTTACAAGCACTGACCAAGCCAACATCCTGGGTTGTCAACATGGGTAGGTCAGGATTGATACAATGAATTATATAGAACATGACTTGGGGGAGGGGGGTCCACTAAGGCTTTCCATAAGATGGGAATATAGGTTTAATGTTGGCAAGGACCAATATCGCATCTTGGGCAATGGGCATGTCATGATTGTAATCCTGGGATATACAAGATGCATCTTGACTTGACCAAGGTTGTAAGATAGGGATACTAGGTTTAATATGTTGCGCAGGCCATGATCGTAATCATGGGATGACAACGATGCATCTTGACTTGGTCATGATTTTAAGTTCGAAATACCAAGTTCATGTTGGGATATGACCAAGTTGACACCCTGGGTTGTCAACATGGGTAGGTCAGGATTGATACAATGGATTATATAGAACATGACTTGGGGGGGGGGGTGTCCCTGTGGCTTTGCATACTACAGATTCATGTTTGCTAAAATCATGGTCCCCGGAGGTAGGTTGGGGCCACAATAGGGGATCAAAGGTTTACACGTGAATATATATGGAAAATCTTTTTTAAAAATACTTCTCAATAACCACGGGTCCTGATAAGTTGAAATTTACGTGGCAGCTTCCTGACAATGAGTGCAGATTTAAATTTGATAAAATTATGGCCTCCGGGGGTAGGATCGGTCACAATAGGGGATAAAAAAAATTTACATGCGAATATATAGGAAAAATTCTTGAAAAATCTTCTTCTGAAGAACCATTGCTCCTGAAAAGTTGAAATTTACATGGCAGTGACCTAGTGAAAATTTGAGTTTATTTAAATCATGGCCCCCGGGGATAGGGTGGGGCCACAATAGGGGATCAAAGTTTTACATACAAATATATAGGGAAAATCTTTAAAAATCTTCTCAGTAACCACTGAACCAAGAAAATAATCAAATTTACATAACCGCTTCCCGACAGAGTGAAGATTTAAGTTTGTTAAAATCATGACCCCCAGGGGTATGTTGGGGCCACAATAGGGGATCAAAGGTTTACATGCGAATATAAATGGAAAATCTTAATATATGGCCCAAGATTACTTAGGTAAGCGATGTGGCCTATGGGCCTCTTGTTTTGCGTGTGTTTTGTTTGTTTTGTTTTTGAGTGTAAATTTGTATATTGAGTAGAATAATGGTCAAAACCATTACTTATCTAGGTATATTGGTAAGTGTATAATGCCGCCTGTAATGTGCATACGTGTTCGGTTAATACCCCCCCCCCCTATTTAGAAACAACTTCCTGGTTGTTAAACATGGCGAAGGTGGACTAGAGGTCCGGTAAATTTCGTAAACAATAACACACCAAAACAAATATTAGACTCTCTATATTGAGCTTCTGTTATTTTTCTGTTATAATCATGTATAACCTTAATTTTTTGTGAAACCTTTTAAACACAGAAGACAGTAGGTTTTGATCACTAAATGTCAAAAGCTAAATTGGGGGGGGGGGGGGGTGAATCAGTCCTTTTAAGGACGGAAATGTTTAGCTTAAATCAGTTTCAATGATGAACATTTTGCTGAGATAGCCATCTTTTACTGCAAGTTTAATGCACATGTACAATGTCGCACAAAAATCGTGAAGATTAGTTTTGCAGTTTACACGAATTAGAGCCCATATTCTTATTCATGCGAAAACTTCAGTGTCCTACTTTTACTAAAGTATAAATTCGATCCTTATCTGACGATTTTTCAAATAGTCGTGAAATAATTCGACTTTAAAATTATATTGCCATCTGATTACAGGTAAGGACATGTCACAGGACAGAATACGCGGAAAACTCGGACACACAGCAGTGGCGGATTTAGAGGGGGCGCAGCCCCCCCCCCCCCCCCCCCCCCTCTAGATTTCTCAAATTTAAGGTAAATTGCGGTATCTTGTTTCGGAAAATGTACTAAACGATAAAAGAAGCAATAATTCCTTCCACTTCCGGAGAAATAGATGACAAAATCTTTTGATTTCTTGAATTACTTTATTGAGAGAACTTAATTTTTTCCAAAAAACCCTCAAAATTTCGGTCATTCTATTAATTTCACCTTATCAAAATGATAGAAAATAGTCCAAAATGACTAAAAAGGAGAAATATTTCAAGCTCCATAAAATCTGTAAAATCCAGGAGTTTCCGGGGGCTTCGCTCCCTGGACCCCCACCAGGACTTCGCCCTGGACCCACTGCCCTATAAAGTGGCGCCCCCCGTAACCGCAATTCCTGGATCCGCCCCTGCACAGGTACATATATACGTATGAAGATGCACAGCTAACATGTTGGATAAAATGTTGTTTGTTTTCCCCCGTGTACATTTGCATTTTGAAGAGTAGAATAATGGTCAAAACCACAATTTGTTTTTTTAATTTAGAATGTAAATCGTGTCCTATTGACAAAATTAAGTCAATAACATCTGGATATTGTTGGTGTTGATTCAATTTCCTTTTCATGCGAAACCCCTTATCCGTATTGGTAAGTGTATGATAATGTGCCGTCTTCAAGTTAAGGATTTTCCCCATTATCTACAAACAACTTCCTGGTATAATTATTTTAAATTTATGTCAAAAATGGCGACAGGTGGACCAGAGGTCGGGTAAGAAATAATTTTACGCAAGTAAACCTTTTCTAAACTTTATTCGTAAGGACGGAGATGTTTAGCTTACATCAGTTTAACTTTCAATGAGAGATATCTTGTTGAGATAGCCATTTTTTACTGCACGTTCTATGCCAAAACTTCGGTGTCCTACTTTAATTAAGTATAACATCGGTCCTTATTTGAAGATCATTCAAATAGTCGTGAAATTATTCTACTTTAAAATCATAGCGAGCAAAGTGTACAACTACAAACGGTATACATGAATGATGATGAACAGATGACGTGTCGAATAAATATAGGAATGAGTAGTATGAAAGGCGAAGATAACAAACAGTGATCAACCTCATAAATCCCATAAGCAATACAAAATAGATAGTTGGGCCATCACGGACCCCTGGACACACCAGAGGTGGGATGAGGTGCCTAGGAGGAGTAAGTATCCCCTGTATGAATTATAGGTGGAGTTAAATAAACGTTGATCATCTGTATAGTATGCATAAGAAATGATGAAATATTTTCTTCCTTTACTTGCATTCTTTGTTCTGAAGTTGGTACCGATGTAAAAATCAATCCTCGCTTCTTTTTGTGCCGAGGTCTGAGGACGCTAACAAGTACGTTTCCTTTTGTTTAAATTCTAAGGCTTGGGTGGAATTGTTAGGGTTATAAGGAAATACTGTTGGAATATGCTGGTTTGAATTACTAAATTGTGCACTATAGGGAACAAAATAAAAACAGGGAAACGTGAACAATACCCGTAGCCTGCCAGAATGAACTAGAGTGAAGGACTAAATATTGCATAAAAATAGGTTTCGATATGAAAACATGAAAGTTTCCTAATGATTTGCTTTACATAGTTAGGCTTGGATTTCTTGAACTTAAGTTTGAGTTTCCTCTTTCATTTCAGCAGTCAAAATTTGAGCAAAGTCTATTACTTAAGTCCAAGTTTCGACTTATAAGTGTCTTTCGAGAAATCCGGGTCAGGCAATGCTTATCCTAGGCACCTGACCCCACCTCTGGTATGTCCATGGGTCTGTGTTCAGCCTACTCTTAATTTTGTCTTCTTTTATTGTGTTTATGAGATTGATTACTCTCCGTTATCTTAAATATATATGCGGCAGAATTTGACGCTTGCGTCTAAAAGTTTTCTTGACAAGTTTGTAATGGACAGCACATATAGAACATTTAGTACCCCCCTCCCTCCCAAGTTAGTACTACACCTTGTTGGTGTTGAACTTTTTCCACGGAGTCATTGCATTGTGATATCTGCATCTGCAGGGTCGTCTATAATCCGAGGATCAGGAGGAATTGGTGATGGGGACACAGGTGCTTTATAACTGGTTAAATGTGTTTGCAGTTAATCATTGATATTTCGTCAATTACTAGAAGATCAGTAATTTCAATGTTGTCTTCACTTTAAGAAAACGTTATTCTGTTAACACGAGATGAATTATATCCATCTTCTATTCCTGCCCATTGTGTACTGTTACTGCCCCCAGATCGCCGTAAGGAGTTGCAGCTATCCCTGTGGAACAGTCGATTGCCATTTTTTCTTAATTCATACACTATATTTCTTTAATCAGATAAGTTTTACCTGTGCCCGCCTGTTCACTTATTATTAAATTATGCCCATGGGAAAGACAGAAAGCTAACTGTTGGTCTTCGTATAACATTTTTCATGGAATTCTTGTTTATAACAATTCGTAAACCTCTTATAATTTTCAATCGCCAAACGCTCGGCATCAGGTGTGGATGTCATAGGTATTCGGAGATGACCTTAAAAACGGATGTCCCGTGTCACAGTAGGTGCGGCATGCTAAAGAACCCTCACTGCTCATTGGCCGTAAGCGCCGAGGAAAGGCCTAAATTTGAAGCCCTTCACCGGTCTTGGTGACGCCTCCGTATGAGTGATAAATTCTCGAGAGACGTCAAGCAAGATGCAATCAACCAATCAATCTTACATTATCATTGTTATTGGTTGTCGTCCGTCGTCGTCCGCTGTGCGCTCACAATTGAACATTTTTAACGTCTCCTTAATAACTACTTTTCAAATTCTTTTCAAATTTGGTATGAAGCATCCTTGGGACAAGGGGGACATCAATTGTAAATTTCATGACTCCTGCACCCCTGGGGATCTAGGGTCGGGGCAAAAACTGCCCAGAATTGACCAATTTTCAAAAATCTTTTTCTCGACAACCGCATATGTTTAAGAAAAACTGAATGCATAGTGATGTGGAGCAGGCCTCTACCAAAACTGTAAATTTCATCATCCCCAGGGTAGGGTTTCTGACCCCAGGACGGGGCCAAATTTAGTATAATTATAGTGTTTATGTCTAAAACACCTAAATAACATCTTTAGTGCCATTGATACTAAATGGCTATTTAGAAAGAGCAGGTATTCCTTTACCAACAGTGTAAATTTGATGATCCCAGGGGTAGGGGTTTTGGTATTAGGGTGGGGCCAAAATCGTCAATTATTAGATGTCTGAACATATTTTTCAACAACTTCTTGATAACTACCATTCCAATTCTTTTCAAAGTTGGTACGAAGCACTAAGGATTGTAAATTTCAGGATTCCTGCACCCCAGGGGCCTTAGGGGCGGGGCAAAACTGCCCAAAATTGACCATTTTGCAAAAATCCTTTCTCTAGAACCGCACGTGTGTAAGAAAAACTAAATGCATTGTGATGGAGAGCAGGAAGACATCTACTTAAATTGTAAATTTCATAATCCCCGGGGTAGTAGTTCTTAACCAAGGGCGGGACTAAACTTACTATATAGTGTTATATGTGTAAAACATTTGAATAATATCTTTAGTGCTATTGATACTAAATTGAAACTAAATGGAGATTTAGAAGGAGTAGGTAGTCTTTACTAAAATTGTAAATTCGATGATCCAAGAAGTTAGGGTTTAGTTTCAGGATGTTGTCAAAATTATAATAATGATTTGAAGGACTTATTTAAGTTTTCCGACATTGTATAAAATCTAAATGCATACTTAGGAATAGCAGAAAAGTATGTACAAAAATGGTGAATTTCACAACCCAGGCTTTTGACTCTAGGATGGGTCCAAATTAGTCATATCTTTTAATGTTAATACACCTATTATATTATGTAAAGCCTTTCATCAGTGTATTCACTTTTGAGTGCATTGAAGTTTTAAGGACACATCTTGTTTTATACTGTTGCTGAACGTGAGAATTTACCTGAGATATTCAGAACAGGAAATGTTTCCTAGATTTCATAGCCCTTGTGAGTAGTGATACTTTTCACTAGTCCTCAGGTGACCGATAAGGTCTGTGGGCCTCTTGTTCTTTACATTCGGAACTTTTCTGCATAACAGGAGAGTCATCCTTCTTGTAATAGGTGGTGCTATTTTTCTACTTTCGTTGATTCGAGTTGGACTAATCCAAAAAGTGATAATACATTAAAGGATTTATACTTAAGTGACATGCATATGTTCAGTGACGGAAATATTCAGGCTACGACTGGAGATCGTTCGTTTTACTGGTAGGTTTTTAAATACATTTCAACGAGATATTCTGGATATTGCCTCTCGCCTTGCAGACGAAATTGTCAATCTTTCTCTGTTTATGATAATCGGGTATGGTATTTTTTTAACGTTTGTTTTCGGAGTTATAGCACAGGATGGACCAAGAATGTCATAAATGAATGATTGGTTTAAAAAAGTCACAAGAGGCCCGGGGGTCAACATTCTCGGGGGGATATTCAAAAATACTAGTAAACATATTTCATAATTACAAGTGGCAGTACATTAATAGTTTAAGGGAAAACTCTTATTATTAGGAATAGTGAACATTTATCTGAAGGTAAATACGTATGTACTACTTTTTATATGCCCGTCGTCCGTCCGTCTGATTGTCCGGACCTTGTGGGCAAGATACAGACCGAACCGTAAGCTCCAGGACTTTACAACTTGGTACATTTGATCATCATGATAAGACAAAGATGTCTATTGTTTTTAAAGGTCAGAGGTCAAAGGTCAAGGTCGTAGTATCACTTAGTAGGGAATCCTTGTGGGCAAGATACAAACCCAACCGTAAGCGCAAGGATATTACATCTTGGTATATTTCATTACCATTATGAGAGGAAGATGCCTATTGTTTTTCAAGGTCAGAAGTCAAGGTCATAGTATTACTTAATAGGAAACCTTGTAGATAGGATACAAACTAAACCGTAAGCTCCAGGATATTGCAACTTGGTACATTTGGTCACCATGATGAGAGAAAGATGCCTAGTTTTTAAGGTTATAGGTCAAAGGTCAAGGTCTCAGTATCATTTGATTGGAATACCTTGTAGGCAGGATACAAACCGAACCGTAAGCTCCAGGATATTAAAACTTGGTACATTTGATCACTATGATGAGAGGAAGATGTCTGTTATTTTTCAAGGTCAAGGTCACATTTTCACTTCGTAGGAAAACCTTGTAGACAGTATACAAACCGAACTTTTGGGGCTAGGACCGTCAAACTTTGTACACATACACTTTATGCCAAGTGGATGATGCCTATTGTTTCTTCAGGTCAAAGTCGTAGTAGCAAGATGCAGACCAATTCGTTGGGGGCAAGGACCATTAAACTTGGTACGCATACATCTTATGCCAAGTGAAAATATTACACAGAGAGTACATGATTTGTCTTGTTTTTTCGATGCAAAGAAAGTATGTCACACCCTGATGGTTGCTGATGCTACTTGAAGGCAAGTTCAACAAATCATGATGTAAGAAAAACACCCTATATCAGCTTTTCACGGGCGTATTATGTACCGTTGGCGGTACTCTTTTTATACAAGATACGGGAGGTGATCCTAGTAAGCATGAAATATGGAAAAAACACGAACTATTCGAAGGGATTTATCCGCGAAATTTAAACCATCCTGAAATACCGAATGACAGCAATCGCGAATTGTTCGCCTCGCGAAATCAAAGCCCTTTACAGTGTTTGGATAAAGTAAACGGAGTAATCCGTAGTCAAAATCAGTATTTAAAGAATGACCTGACTGTGTTCGAGTTAGATACACCACTCTGATTCCAGGCACAAGTACTATGAAGTTGAAATATTAAAAATATGCTGGAGTTCCTCATTGACAATATTTTCGTAGTCTTTGGTGACCTGGTCTTCCAACAGTCTGTTGGAATCCGTACGGGGACGAATTGTGCTCCTTTGTTAGCTGACCTGTTTTTATATTCTTATGAAGCAGATGCGATCCTCTAAAGAATGCTATCTTAAAGAAATATGGCAGACGGAGTTAGTGTTATGGACATGAGCGAAAACAAATTGTTGTGTAATCCTAACCTCATGTCAGCTTTGAGTACGTGATTGATAAGCAAAAAGTAGATAAAAGCATAATTGTTTGTATAAGTATAGAAACCCATAAGCCTTTTCTTGATATACCACTGGGGGAAATGTCAGATTTTACAGACTGAGTTAAACCTTGCTATAGCAGTTTCCACAATAAAATCATTTTCAAACACAAATCTTTATAAGTTTTTAATGGCTAACACCCCATTTATTTGGTGCAGGTTATATTTAAAAGGACATCTTAGCTCACTAGAAATACGTTTATAATGCGATATCTTATGATGGAAATGGAAAATTTAGAATTTTTATAAATCGATTTCAAAACTTTTTTGAACAGCTATGGACAAGATGTGAAAGAGTACACAAACTGTTCATGTTGTTTTAAAACCTATGAAGACCCTTGGTATCTACAGTGCGGACACACACTGAACAGGAAATGTATTCGCAGACAGAAACCTATCGTAAAATGTCCGATGTGCGAGGATTCTTTTCTGATTGCTTCCAGTAGGCTGTTTAAAAATCGATTTGCAAATGATCTTGCAATGCAGGTAACACGTATGGATATCATACATCTTCTGCTGAACAACCGGAAATGTTCTTTGCATGAGGAAAAAAATGCAGAAAGTTACTGTGAGAAATGTCATATGAAAATGTGTTTCGGTTGTAGCCAATTTCATGATAGGAATCCTAAAACTAAAAGGCATGCAGTTTATGAAGTCAACCAAATGATAGAAGAAAAGCAAGATGACATAGATATTAATCCAGTGTCGATGTGTGAGCACCATGATAATGAAATAATAAACAACTGGTGTTTGGATTGTAAAGTCCCAGCTTGTGAAGAAAATTGTTCCCAACATCATTTAGAACCACTTTCGAGATATGCAACAGATTCGAACACTAAAATTCTTAAGTTAGAAACAAGTATCAAAAACCAGTTATCAACGGTAGAGCAGCAATTTCAGGATGTGAAAAAAATACAGAAAACCATACAGACAAAAGGAGAATACCAGGGATCAGTAGCTGCAAAACTGGATTGGGCAAAGCAAAAGTGCAAACAGGTTATCAGACGATCCACGTGTTTACTTCTCGAGGTAACTTTGTTATTGAAAAGGGGAAACGAGTTCCATAAGTGTTACTCTCTGCCGTTCTTATCACTCCAAATCCAAAGAATTCAAGAGTCGACTAAAAGTATCGAGAGCAGCAGTCAGACTGACAGCGCTAGGTCATCTGCATCGACCAACAGCGATTACAGTTTGTCCGGCTCATCATACGTCCAGTTCAATCCAAGATTGTCACGGTCGTTAAACGTCCTATCTGACAGAGCAACATATATCAATGTGAACAGGAATAGTAGTATGGAAGCATTGTATGTGAATGAGGTAAGGAGAGAAAGAGGGGGGGGGGGTGTCACATGGATTACTGGTATTGTCACAAAATTGAGCTACTAAATCCTTTTCAAAGCAATTGACAGAAAGTGTTTCCTTCGATGTATTTAACATGGTTTTTTCTCTCCATCAAATGATTGCTCGAAGTCCGTCTGTCTGTCTGTAATTTATTTGTCATATCCTCACGTTCCTGTTAATTTCCTACTTGAGTGGTATACGATTACCGCTAGTATGATTATAATGTGCATTCCACGTGTAGTAACGTTGATCTTAAAATGTTTCTTCTTTCCATTCACTTACACAGGATATGTTGATCAGGTGTAAATAGTAGAAAACTGTAATCTTTTATCACCCGTAGCAAAGATACGCAGATATCAGTCAAATAGAATCAATCATCAGAGTGTCTTCCCAGTCTCTGAGTAGAAGTACAAAGCTTAGTGATGAAATTCAAGAACGGATCAACTTCTTTGACACAGGAGCAAGAATTACAGGTAAATATACCTTACATTTACTGTACATAAATTACATATGTACATTACCATGCAAAAAATATAAAATATAGGTTTTCGTCATGTTCTAAAAGGAATTTATGCTTAATTTTCAGTATATATATATATATATATATATATATATATAAATATAAATATATATATATATATATATATATATATATAAATATAAATATATATATATATATATATATGTATGTATGTATGTATGTATATATATATATATATATATATATATATATATATATATGAAGTTGATTCGGCACAGTTGTAAATAAATATTGAAAATCAGAATGACACATTCCACAAAAAACAATCATTTACTGCTAGCGCTTTCTCCATGTCTACATGGTTCATCAGGCAGTTCAAATAGCAGTAAATGATTGTTTTTTATGGAATGTGTCATTCTGATTTTCAATATTTATATATATATATATATATATATACACTGCTAGCGCTTCATTTCATTTTATAACTGTCTATTAAAGTGGCATTAAAGCCGAAAGCGCTAGTAGTGAAATGTTATTCGAGTTTTGTGTTGCTTGACTTTTATTATTGGATATATTTACTGTATCAAATACTGGATTCTTTCACAACATTTAGACACGACATCCAAACGAAACTACAAAATCTTAAAAATCCACTAAATTTGCAGTAGGTGTTAAGCAATTTTGTAGGCCTAGATAGATTAATGTAACAGTACCTCTCTGTCAAATAGATAGAGACTGATGAAATATTTAAGAAATGAATTCCATCAGGGCTAACGTATGCGCTTCATGAAAAGTATATCGGCGTGAAGCGTTGCAGTTTATACCCTCATGCTTTTGAAGACAAAAGATAATCTATTTTTAACATTTACATTCTACTTTCATTTCTGTTAGAATTCTCAGTCGTTAACAAAGGCGTACAATGTTTATCAAGAGTGATCAATCGCGCAATCCGGTCTTTCCGTCAAGCGGAAAATCCCCCTCGACTGTAATCTCCATTTTTATATCAAATCAATACACGACGATAAAACATTATTTATTGGTTTTTCTTTAATGAATATTTGCTAGAAACGATATGATATCCCCATAGTAAGTCTGAAAACATGTTAATAATAACAAATTAGTGATCTACACAATGATTGGAAGCGTCCATTCTGAACACATTTTCGTACTTCCGGTAAACGTAATACACAGCAGAGTTTATTCAAAAACTTCTACATCAGAAGAAAAAATATCTTGCTGTGGCCTGCAACTTAATATGACGTTTTATCTAATAACTATAATAATTTTCATTCATATTTGAATTCGATATATCCCTGTAAACTCGAGATAAAAGACACCACAGAGTCCTCGATCCACATCTGCTTCGTACTTAGATATTTTATTGAAAATGAATATTAACGGCAGACTAACAACAAACAGGAGGATTTTAACTTCTCCATCAACTTCCCATATTTATATAGCAATATTCCTATATCACCTATCCCGTGACGATCCGGGTTAGAATAGGTCCTCAGTACCCATCGCTTGTCGAAAGAAGCGACTAAATGGGATGGTCCTTCGGATGAGACCGCAAAAACTGAGATCCCGATGGCGATAAAGATCCCTCCCTGCTCAAAGGCCGTAGGCGCCGAGCATAGGCCTAAATATTGCAGCCCTTCACCGGCAATGGTAACATCTCCATATGGGTGAAAGATTCTCGAGAGGGACGTTAAACAATATTCAATCAATCAATCCATTATCACCTGTATATGGTGTTTATATCTCTCAACTGATTCAATATACGCAAGAGCTTGTTCTACGTATGATCAGTTTTAAAACCGAGACAGGCTGCTTACAAACAAGTTGATGTTATAGGGATTTCAACAGTCTTGTTTAAAGTCAACATTTTGCAAATCCTATGGTCTTTATAATTATATAGTTTACCAATACAACCTATCAATGAGTCAAATGCTGTCTGACGCGTTTCATACCAATTGTTAAGCCGTTCTTGGCACACTGATTTTGACTATGGATAACTCCGTTTACCTGATTAGGATATAGGGCGCACGGTGGGTGTGACCGGTCGACAGGGGATACTTACACCTCCGAGGCACCTGATCCCACCTCACACATACATAGAATTGGGGATGAATTTATAATTATTTTTCACCCCATGATAGGTAGCCAGTGTACATAATTACCCTCCCCCTTTTAAGGTTATTTGATAATTGTAGTGATGATATACATTGTACATGTATAGAAGACTTCAATCTCCCAAGCAGTGAAAGTGTGTCCATCTTTTTTTACGAATTCAAACTTCAGCTGTTGAGTTCATTTAAGAAGGATATGATTACCTTTATCACTTAGAATTTGCTATCTACTTCAGCTAGGGTCTTACAGTCAACAGCGAAAATGTATGACATAACTCATACTCGAATTATGGATAGTTTGAACACTAAAATAATTCAACATGTAAAATGGTTTGTTTTACTATACACTTTCTACTAGTATTCCTGAAAATACGGAGCATTGGTTCGTAAACGTAATTTGTTAAAATCTTGTCTTTTAGGTATGGTATATGTTAATGACACTATCGTTGTTGCCAGTCACTCGGCCGGATTTTGAACGGGCTATGACATACATGGAAAAATCCAGTGGGATATCACGGAGCGATTAAACGGACCCTTCGATGTAGCAGCACATAAAACGGATGATGGCAAGCAATTCCTTTATATCACCGACCCGGGAAGACGAACTGGTAATAATAATACAAGTTAACAACCGATGAATGTATCCACGGATGGATGAATAAATGGAATACAATGAACCCCTCTGTTTAGAAAATATCAAGCAGTTTTAATAGAAGTTGATTTTTTTTCCTCACTCAAAACGCATTGGGATATCCATGTTATCTAATGTTTGCGACAGTTGTACTGAGAACAGTACACTAGTCAGATATGAAAACAAAGTTTTAAAAGCCTAAGATGTATAACTATAACTGAGACAGACGAAGTCATTTTATTGGCCGGGTTGCACAACGTGCATCCGGTTAATGGAGGGCGGACGTCCCAGTAATAGGGTACCTACTTTGTGTAATCAACTTCTCTCACATCTCTAACTTGACATTCCTCAAACTGAAAATGTGTCTTTTTAAAAGTGAGCAGACAATGTCACATTTTTCAAAAACAATTACGTGTAGTTGAACTTTTGTCATTTTTTAAGCATGTCTTGAATAGACGGTACCTATGTTTGTAATCAACTCCTCTTACAGCATTTATTTGACATCCTTCACACCTTGTACAGCTGATATTGAAGCATTGAATATGTGCATGTGTCTTTCTGGAAGTGATCGAACATTCTCCGAAAAATTTACGTGTAATTCAACTTCGTCATTTTTTAAGCATGGTACCTACTTTGCGTAACCTCTCACAGCTTGACGTTTTTCAGACCTTGTACATTATAGTTGTTATAAAACATTGAAGATATACATGTGACATTTCAAAAGTGCTTCTGGTTTTTTTTTTAATTCTACATTACATGGGTTATTTTTCCTATATGAGTTTTATAAAAGTTACCTACATAATCTGGCTTTACTATAAATGCATACGAAAATCCGAGACATCTCTAGGGTAGACTTCTAAAAGCATTACATAATGGATTCTCTACCACAAATACTTCAGTTTACATTTATTTCATCTGGATCCATGTACTGCTGTCTCCGTGACACGTTTTAAAGCAACTCGGCCATTTCTGTTCTTGAATTGATTTTTTTTTTTCAGTCAAGTTAGAATTATGGTCAGTTATAAAAGATCGAATTAGAATGGACGGAAACATTAACAAGAGTACCGCAAACGGTACAACATACGCCCGTTAGACTTTCAGTGCAATATATGTATCCATGATGAGAAAAAGTCCGGAAAAGGATTTGACTTATTTTAACCCTAAAGTACATGTAGGTTACGCTGCACCAATCAAGTTGAAGTGTGAACTGATTATGTATTTCTCTGAGAGGGGGGTTGTGACAAAATTTCAGACCAATATCTGCATTCACAACGAAAAAAAAATATCTGGAAAATTGTTTGACCTATTTTTACCCATAAAGTAGGTCGTGGTCCATATCCACCTGAATTGCAAACTTATATTCCTCCGAGAGGAAGCTTGTGAGTAAGTTTCAGGGCATCCGTGACGAAAATTAGGTTTTTATACTAAGTGATACTATGACCTTGACTTTTGACCTTGAGAAACAATAGGCACCTTCCTTTTATCATGGTGATCAAATATACCAAGTTGTAAGAACCTGGATTTCACGGTTTGGTCTGTATCTGGCCTATAAAGTTTTCCTATTAAGTGATACTACGACCTTGACCTTCAAAAGTAATTGGCATCTTTCTCTCATCATGGTGATTAAATGTACTAAGTTGTAAGAATCTGGAGCTTACGATTCGGTTTGTACTAAGTGATAATACAACTTTGACCATGAGAAACAATGGGCATCTTTCTCTCATCATGGTGATCAAATGTACGAAGTTGTAAGATCCTGGAGCTTATAGTTCATTATGTATTTTGCTTATAAGGTCCGGACAGACATACAGATAGAGAACGCCATACCATAATATGTCCCGTCTTTGATTGGCGTATAAAAAGTATATTGTTAAACCGTTGCGGATAAGGACTTGATTTGAAAATGTACAGATTGGTTAATATGGTTTGGTTTTACTTTAAAATTCTAATCCTTCTTCTTAATGCTATAGTATTCAAGTCATTTAATGCGTACTTTTGTTTTTCCCAAGAAACTTTATATAACGAAAACAATGTATCGCTTTTGATTTAAGAGATTATGATTTCAGTTGAGGGTATACTACAGATAAATGTTGATGACTTTTATATTGCATGTGTTGATTTGAATTAATGAAGAATGAATATAATATGTAAATTTTGCACATTATAAGGGATGTGTAACATTATTGATTTTATCACATTTAGCAACGTCAGAGGGAACAATTCACGTCTTCAAGCTGAGAAAAAATCATCGATACAGTTTTGAGAAAAAATTTACGAAAGACTGTTTTCAACCACGTGGTATTTGCGTCGCTTCCTCACGAGTGTACGTCTGTGAACCGGAAAAAAACGAAATAATTGAGTACAACATCAACAAAAGTGGCACAGGAAGGGTTCTTCATCGATACGGCAAAGGCGATTTTTTACTGAGACAACCAATATATGTATCAGTGGAGACAGATGATAGAATAAGACTTTTGATATCTGACGCTGAGTTAGGGTTAAAGAGAGTATTACTAAGGGAGCGTGAAAACAATACAAGTGGGTGGAAAAGTCCCAAGGATAAGAGTTTTACACCGTCGAAGTGTTGTGTGAATAAACGCAGCGTTGTTGTTGGAGATTCCACTGGTCAAAAACTACATTTCGTAAACTTTCAGACTCGAAATCTGAGTCACCAAGAATATGAAATCGAAGATATCTTTCATAGTCCTGTTGCTATTGCGGTTTGCAGAGATCAGAGGCGTCTCATCATGGCCTGCAAAGATGGTTTAGTTGTCGTTTACCGGACTGTAGATCTCGTTGAAATGGAGGAAATGAAATCGGTTGTAGACAATGAGGATCCAGTTTATGCCAATTCAAAAACCCTTTTCAAATAAAATCTTTAAGATTTAAAAACACTGTAATTTCTCTGTCAGATTTTCTGAATTAATATACGGAGTTTATTCATGGTTAATAAAACTAGAGACTAGTGCTTACTTATAACCTTGTGATAAAAAGGTGAAGATAACGAATGCGGTAGTAATCAATCTCATAAATTCTATAAGCAATACAAATAGAGAGTAGGACAAACGCGGACCCCAGGACACACCAGATGGATCAGGTACCTAGGAGGAGTAGATTCTATGTATGTTTTTATTATATATTTGAAAATGGTGAATTTTAAGGGCTCATTAACGGAAAAAAGTTAAAAACAACGATTACTGTTTTTGAATGATTTAAGATATTCAATGAATACATGTACCGGTATATGACATAAGATAGCAATTTAGATAAATTGTTTCAATTCTTCATAGTTTGTTATTACTATTTGCTAAAAATTATTGTTACATCTTGACCAACTCGATCAATTCCTCAAGTTCTCCAATTCTCCTCGCTAACAATTCCAGCCTTCTCTCTCCCATTTCTATCTTTCTCCATTTGTTTACAAAATTATATCGTCTGCTTCCAAGCGAAAAAGGTCCGAGGTACTCCGAATGAAAACTACAGAGGTGTTCCGGAAACGTACGATAAAGGGTCAAATAAAGGGTGTTGATACAGGGTATGTGATAAAGGACGCGTGTCTGTGTTCATATCAGGGATACAGAAATATGTATTATATAACAAATATATAATGAATTGATTTTACGTCATAGTATAGGTTTTTCTTTACATACATGTATTATATTTAAAGAGACACTACAGCTCATTTTCCACATTTTAATAAAGTGTTTTTTAAAACATGTATTGATAAAATGATAAAATTCATATCGATACTGAAAATTTTGAACAATTGGGATGCATCAATTTACTCTCAACTGCGCTTTGAAGATCGTTCGGAATTCAAAGGTTTCTTCGTTCTGACTCGGACTTTTGAATGCTTATTTACATCACGTGGTTTTGAATGACAGCAAAGGTGTTGTGTAGGAAATTATTTTAATTCCCCTTCAATGGGGTGCACACTCACCTTTTAAGTATAAGAGTATTCCCTGCTCCTTAAAATAAGCAATTATATAAATCATTATTTCAACAGAAACCCTTCCATGTTCCCATTGACCGATATTTTTACAACTAACACGTGTCGTGCTCAGATAAAAATAGCACTTACTTTTAAAAGTAGTGTCTTCGCAGCTAGTCTCAATGGCAGATTTAGGGGGGGGGGGGGGCAGGATCCCCCCTCCCTTTTTACGCCACAGATTGTGAATGAAAATCCAAATTTTGCACCAGAATGGCCGATTACTGTGGCTAATCTTTGACTTTCACACCCCCTTCGGAAATCCTAGATCCGCCACTGAGTTACATGGGTTTCTCCGAGCTCTTTGTTTTCCAACGGTCAAACTGATACCAAGGTAAATTATTTTTCACGTATGAGTTTTATCTCATTCTATTTTTACCTCTTTTCTCACAGAATCTGTCAAAATTCTAGATCTGTCAACTACACTTCCTCTCACTGGACGACATGCTGCACTGTTTACTGTCTATGCGCATGCGTCTGAAGACTGAAAGGAGGAGACTCGATATTTTTTGTATAGGCCATCAAAAAGTATTAATTTTTACGTTAAAACGATAATTTTTAACTTTAGATAAGTGTTATTTTCGCAAAGTTCATACTTTCAACAATGCAACAAAAATTGAGAAAGCACTAGGAAAATTGTCATTTCATGATTTTTGCGCAAAATGAGCTGTAGTGTCTCTTTAAGTAGACTTAGAGATATAAAGAAAAGATTTAATGATATAACAAACAGACCTAACGATATAAAGAATGGACTATCATATTTTATTGACAATATGATGCATATTTTGTTCCATACGCACGCACATGTGATATTTTTTCAGGTCAGCCTCAATCTTCACCGCACGCGGAAAAAAACCCCACCGAAGCTAAATATGACTTCACAATACATTGTTTACATCAACTGTCTTATATCTCCCGCGTTAAATGAATAGGCGGATCAAAAGTCTTAGAATGTCGCGTTGCAAAATGCTAAGGGTCTTCTTCGCTTGTCTCAACGGTCAAACCGTAAAACCTATTAAGCAGAGACATGTGTAACATATGTCTCTGATTAAAGGTATTATTTCTTCACTACAGAATCAATATCCGTTCTTAGTTTTCATTTCTATGTATAAAAAAGAGGAAAAAACCCAACAACAACAAAACCAACTGAGTGAAGACAGTCTACGAAACCTAAATCATAGTATGTATAATGGAACTTTAAAGTTCACAAAGGAGATATTCTATTTACTATAAAGCAACTAAACCTATGCTGTCCAGTATTCAAATGCTATTGAAAGCGAAATTCATATTTGTTTCAAACCTAATTGTACCAAGAGCAGAGAATATTTGTCTGGACCTATCTAGGCCACGCCATTTTTTAAGCAGGGACAGGTCACTCTGATTTACTTAAAGTAACTCTGGTCATACAACACACGTCTTCAGCAAAGAATTCTACTATTCTTACGCCCTGAGAAAATGCAGTCCGAAATAGAAGACACAGTATTTACTTGAAATGCCTTTTGGGAACAACTGAAATCTTGTTCATTATTATTGAAAGAAAACTATTCCGTTCAAACAAGTGTAAAAATCTGGTAACGCATTTTTATCCGTTTCCTTGAAGTATGAATATTCCAAAACCTTTGCAAGAAAAATAAGATGAAAACGCTGAAATGAAACTCTCTCTTTAGGATCCATGTAGATGCTTATCTGTCTTCTTTTTAATCTTCCATATTTATTTGTTTGGACAAATGACATCGAGGTGGCTTTCCCGCCAAATGTTCTATCTCTAACATCTATCGCTTAACACGATGAAATCAGTGTCTTCTTTTCCGATATCCAATTTGTTATTTCCATATTGCTAATTGCGCAATGAAGTCCTGTAATACCCGGCTCTGAATTGGCTTCGTTTCTTGATACCGAAACTTGGGCTGCCATAACAATAAGCTATACAAGCCTTTATCCAGTGGGTGTTTGCTGAAGATATGTTTCACTTGTATATGATTATATTGGAGTAGGCATACCTTTTCCCCGGTATTTGTACACTCTTTTACTTTATTAGCTCACCTAAACCGAAGGCTCAAAGAGCTTATCTGATAAAATTTTGTCCGTCTGTCTATCCGTCAGTCATTGTCGGATATCCACGAGTGATCTCGGTTGTTTGTTTGTTTTTTGTTTTTTTTTTGTTTTTTTTTTTTTTTACACATCACGAATAAAAGACGAGATCACCCGCGGGTATCCGACAATATCCGTCAGTACACTTTTTACATATAAATCTTGCTTTTGTTCCTACACGATATATTGAAGGTTTTAAATAGAAATCATTTAATATTCCAGTTTTTCATCTTTCAGATGCCTCTTGTAAATTTTTGGAAGAAATTCATTCGATATAATAGGAAGAATAAAAATCGCACTATCTATAGTACAAAGCACAACATTAGACTATTGAGTACCGATTTTCAACGAAGTTCACACCATAGCCGACATTGATCCCATCAAAATTTTACACAAGTATATTTTTCCGTAAGTTGATGAGTATTGTTAGGCTGTTTATCTCCAATAAGAAAAAAACCACCTAATTGAAGCAAGTAGATCCTGGTCTGATTTAACTTATGCTCTCAAAACTATTTTCATCATTCAATAGTTTAAGAGTAGGTGCATCTTTGTAAGGAGTGCCGGAAATGCTGAATAATAAATCTGATCCATATAACACAAAGTGATAAGTTGCTGTGTGTAGTACTTAGGTTTTACATCTGTAGTTTTAATGATAGTCAAAAGACAGATGTATTCATAACTTTAAGTACACCAACAACCATAACGATCAGGGCACTAGGCAGTCAATAAAAGATGAGAGACTGCTTTTCGTGATCAACTGTCAATTACGTCCAAAATGTTAATGAAATATGCTAAATTGCAAAAGCCGCCAGGAAATCTCACCCAAGTACATGCATGTATACCAAAATATTCATTATTATAAACAACGTCATGAATAGGCCGTTTAAAAATTTCCCTGTGCACATGCTACAAATATTGTTGAGATCTACAATTCTTAGTTATATATAGTAAATAGATAATAGAGGGCGAAGCCCTCTCAAGGCCCGAAGGGCCGTGAGAGCGGAGCTCTCCCTATAGGCAACACGTATATACATGTTTAAAAGGAAAATATAGAAAACTAATGAAAAATTAAACTATACCTATGGAACTTGAAAATTTTGGTCCCAATGGCGTCGATTCGAATACTAGCGCGTGGACATGTATTTCTCCATTTTGAATCTCGTGTACCCAAGTTAACGTCGTTGTGAGATGTTACATGAAATCCGTAAAAGCATGTAAATCTTATTTTTTTAAATCATATAATCACTCCTCGATTTAAAACGCGATTGTACAATGCAACGTCTCCCTATGTTGGTGTATTTGCTAAACACCGACGCTGAATATGACGTCACAATGCACTGTTTACATCAGTTGCATAGCGTTTCCCGCGTTCAATAAATAGGCGGATCAAAAATGTCTAAAGTTAAAATACTTTGATTTAGCTCTGTCCTCGCACGTTAGGTGCTAATTTTTGGAGATATTTTTGCTCTGTTATGGATCTAGATACTAATGCCAATATTTTTTGCTTCGCCCTCAAACACGGTCACGCCGTAAGACATATTATTCATTACCTATGTGCATACCTTTGCATACATGTACAGTCTCTATGAAATAGATTCATGTAGGATTTAAGGGCAGATGATACAAACATTTTTTTCTTTCGAAGAGGCTTTATATGAAGTCAGTCTTTTATAAAAGTGGATAAGGAAGAATTCTTTTTCCCTTTGACTTGGAGAGTGAAATATTTCCAAAAAAGTACAAAACAATAGTTAGCATGGTAAATTAGTTTATTCTTCATTTGTTTACCTTTTTTATCCCTCCAAAAAAATGACTTCCAAGGAGAGCAGAGTGTACTGATATTAGATTTACAACATAACATGTAAACTATTAATTCATTACAAATTTTACACTCGGAAAATATTAGTTGCTGCTTCAATAAAATTATATATATGGACATTGCACCCTCAGTAAAGGTTTACAAATTAAAATAAACTTCATAATATGTTGACTTAATGTTTAAAGTGTAAAAAGAACATATACCATACGGGGTGAATTTTCTGAGGAGAATCAAAATTGTAAGAATGACATTGGCTGGTTTTCTCAAGACAAAAAGAGTTATCTCCCATAATATAAGAGTAAAATTTTACAATTTCTGAAAATAATTTACAATGGCAGTTATGATTTTACTGTTTTTGTCACTCTTGGTTTTCCTTTGCCATTTATCTCTGAAAATAATAAAGATATGCCTCATACAGAATCTCTTTGATGTGCCATTTTACGTTAGTTTCTGCATTACGACGTTTCCTAGTAGAAACAGGAGAAAGATGACTGCATGCTTAATGCTTCCTGCTGACATCTTATATGATATAGCAATGATCCAAGTCCATACCATTTTTCGTCCTCGCAATGTCTTAAATCTAGTGGTCTACCACACGCAGCACAACCTTTCCCCAAATTGTCCACTAGAATTCCAAGTTCCACAACTCATCTCTCACTTCTCCAACAAATCACCTCCTAATGCTCTTCTTCCGATTCCTCACTCTCTGATGCATCAGATGGATACGTGTCTTCATTTCCTAGGCATTCTTGTGAATTATCACCAGACGAACAATTTTTCTTGATTCATCCAACTTCCCCTCGATCACCACGTTGTTATTGGCATCAACATTCACTATCTTACGTCCAAGGGATAATGCATAACCTTTCGTAGCATTCTGTAACCTTTGATGACGTTTTTTTACTAATAAATCTTCCTGACTTTTTCCTCCTGAATGATTTTGGTGTCATAATTGTTTACATTGTTTACTGACCCCTTTCCTGCTCTTAAAACACAGAAGAGTTCCAAACAACTATAAATGAGAAAACCAAAACCAACCAAAATATTTTTTTTTACCATGGGAACTCTTCAGTGCTAAAGGTAGAAAATTTTGTTTATATCATCTGGCCTTAATTTTAGAGTATGGCCGATAGGTGGCGTTAGTCTCGCTAGGTGTTGCTAAAACGCGGAACGGAAAACGGTACGGAAGACGGAACGGAACGGAAAACGAAGCAGAATTTAAAAATTAGAATGATTAATATAGCTAAGATAATATTAAAAAATCGGAAGAAAATACCTTATTATGATTAAAATCTAAATTGTGGGAATTTGTTTACAAGCGGTAAAACAATTTTATCTTAAAATTCTGCATCATAAATAAAAATTTTTTTTTAGCGAAGTTATACGTCTGTATAAGAATTCACAAGAGGTTTTACAAGAATTTTGAAATGTCGGCATTGACAGATGTGTTAGCGAGCAGCGACACCAATGGGTAGAGAATGGAAAAAAACACACGTACTTTATACCCCCCCCCCCCCTCCGTGGCCAGACTTCATTAACGCACATGTAAATTTACACATAATACAGTGTACATATGTATGTGTGTACCTACAACAGAGAGTGTGGTATGTATATAACAACGACAATTCATGATCTTATTAAGTCAGCAAGTTAAACATCTTGTGTTTGATATATTATTTTCAAAGTAACAGAGACTTTGTGACCGCAGCACGCCAATCCTAAATAGGGAGGACTTCTAACAGTTTATTTTTAAACTAAATACACTGTACTCGTATCTTAACATTTAGATTAATAATGAGATGACCTTTTAATTCCATTCAAGCATACATTGTCTGTTAGTCTTTTAGCTATTTCATATCTGTTAATTTCTCATACTCTGGTTTGTAAACTTCACCCTAGTTTTTCATTAGTTCTGTTTCAATCTTTCTTTCCCGCTGTATCTCTTCAGGTCCGCAGGATGTCAATAAATGTACAAACTTTCACATAAACTCATCCCAAATCCTTTATACACACCAGACTTGTTCGCTTTAATGTGATACATAAATAAATACATGTACATTGTATTATAACAGGTGTACAACTAAATTAGAAATAAAAGCAAGTTCGATTTAAGAAGGCTCTGTTTGGGGGAAATTGTTGAAAAAATTGCTTTTCTTCATTGGATATAAAATTTGAAAATTCAAGTCTTTTTCAGTATGATTTTTTTCTTCTTTTTTAATATTTTTCATGGCAAGTTATGATTTTAAAATACATATATGCATTAGTATGAAGTATATGCAACGGTGGATTCTGTGGATGACTTCCAACTCTCTCTGTAATTTCTGCTTTCCTTGCTCATGATAAACCTTTTATTTTGCAAAATGCTGACCTCCTCATAACATAACTGCATACAATATTTTCTGTTTTCCCTTCCGTTCCGTCTTCCGTTCCGCGTTTTAGCAACACCCGTCTCGCTAAAGGGTATATAAAGAAGTGAGACGGAGGATTCAACAATCGCCCATTACCTATAACACCGTCCACAAGACAACCACTGCAGAACAAACCTCATACAAACACTTCTCGCAACAGAAGTCACTCCCTTTAGCCTTCAAACTCTGCTAACCATATCCACACACAATATTAACGCTATCTTACCAGCAATATTAAACTTTATTACCTCAACCGGATATATGATTGAATTGCTTATGGTCCGAACTCCGTATCTTATTGTAGAGATGCCCCAGTTGGGGTAGGATTCGGCCATTTGCGTTTAATTGCATTTATATCATTCTCTCCATTATTACCGTCTTCCTAATTGGAAGACGGTATATATAGTTGAGGTATTTTACACTCTTCGGACAATTCACTTCCTCCCCTTTGTGATTGGGAGAAAATGCATGATACTAAAATTCCAAATTATTTCATTGGTTGAAATTCTGTTCAACGTAAGAGAGATAATTTGCTGGTGATATAATTTACGTCATCGTCGGAACTTACGGGTTTTCTCTCCGTTAAACTGTATTCAACAGTTTAATGCAGTTTCACGAAGAGAAAACCCGTGGGTTCCGACGATGAATTTACGTACGACTTTAAGTTCACAATTTTTTTTAAAAGATTTTCAATCTTAAAATAAGAGATAAGACGAAGAAGAAAAAATTGCAATGTGCTTTGATCTTATTCATAGCAACTGTCAAAAACGTTTCTATAATTCAATGGATAACATAAATTGTCTTCTTGCACGCAAACTTTAAAATTCTTCTAAGCTATTTAGTATAATTTGTTTCTTGCTGTGTGGATATATTAAACACACTGAACATCTGCTTTTCACTTTTTTTGCGGTCAGAAGAAACTATGCTTTCTGTTTTTATTATAAATACCATGTCTACTTCAAGGTCATACCTCAAAAAGTAGTATGCAGTAGTTTCTAGCAGATGTTTTTTTTTTTTAAAACAAACTTTATCTTATATGAGATTTACCATTATATAGTTCAAAGTTTAATTATTTAAAAAAAAAAAGAATATATATTCTTAAAGCATATGATACATTCATATCAGAGAGGAGCGGATCTCGAAACGAAAAAACAACCACCAAAACTCTACAAGTATAGCTCTTTAGGAACAACCTTATACAGTAAATTGATGTAAATGTATGATATACTTTAAGTATTTATATTTATATTAAATGACCACATTATCAAACTTTTCTAAAATGGTAAATCCTATGTACAATCAAGTTTTAAAAAACACCTACTAGAAACTACTGTACAATATTTTTTGTAGTATGACCTTAAAGTAGACATGATAATTGTACTAAAAATAGAAAGCATTGTTTCATCAACAGTGAAAAACAGATGTTCAGCGTGTTAAATGATTCACAAAGCAAGAAAGAAAAACTACTAAATTGCTGAAAATTGCCCAAATTTTATCAAGGAGAATTTTAAGGGTTGCGTGCAAAAACAGACCATTTCTGTTATTTGTTAAATTATAGAACTTTTTTTTTTATACCGTAGTTGTTATGAATAAGATTAAAATGTAAATTTCATTATATTACAATTTTTCTTCTTTCTTCTCTTCGTTTTCTCTCTTTTTTTAAAATTGAAAATCCTGTAAAATTGTTAAGTCGTACGTAAATTAGATCATCACGAAATTATCTCCCTTGTGTTGAACAAAATTTCAAGCAATGAAATAGATTAGATTTTTCACATCATACATTTTCTACTAATCACAAAGGAGAGGAAGTGCAATGTCCGAAGACTGTGAAATACTTCAACCATATGTAACAAACCTTGAAAGTATATAATTTATTCAGAGTAAGAATTACAAATGAAAACATTGATCATGATCTCATCTTATCTTGATGGCCGTGGGGATCCGGGTTAGAATAGGTCCTCAGTATTCCTTGCTTGTCGTAAGAGACGACTAAATGGGGATGGTCCTTCGGATGAGACCGCAAAAACCGAGGTCCCGTGTCACAGCAGGTGTGGCACGATAAATATCCCTCCCTGCTCAATGGTCATAAGCGCCGAGCATAGGCCTACATTTTGCAGCCCTTCACCGGCAGTTGTGACGTCTCCATATGAGTGAAAGATTCTCGAGCGGGACATTAAACAATATACAATCATCTTATCTTGAACACTGTTATTGACGGTTTTTATTTTTCAAAATGTCTGAAGATCGCTCTTTAAAAAAAAACACATTTGGGAGTAATGATCTCTGGAGTATTTATCAGGTCTATTTTATTTCACATGGGTGGGGACCCTTACCAATAGTAGTGGTAGTGTAACGTATTTGCCGAATTACTAACTATACATTAGATTCGTACCTGGTCAATTCCAGGGTTTGGGGTGAACTAAAATGTATTTACAAACTATATCTATATATAACGACTTCCTATTGATTAGACTAATAATTTTAGTGGCCTGCCAAAGTTTACAGATACTGTTGCCTAACCTTACCTAGGTTGTAATCAAATTTTTTTTAGCTGGACAATATTTATTTCAAAATTCAACACAGTGCAGTAAATGAATACACTAAATACCCGAAATGTCTAAAACTTTAAAGAAGGGGAAAATGGGTAATAATAATCTAAAGGAAATAGAATAAACAAAAACAAAAAATTAAAAAAGCCAAGAAATGATGTTCAATTTCCTTCTCTAAGTGCAATATCACAAGAATAATGTTTTGATCAGTTTTAAGGTATTTGAGATTTTAAGTCTATCGGGTATTTAGTGCGTTCATTAAAACGGCAGCTCTTGTCAACAGTTGATGCGGCTGAGGAAAAATAAGTCGTGTAACGTCTACACAAAGAACATTATTAAAATATGAGGAAGTAAGTAGCGTATAATTGATGTGAAATTTTAATTGACAGGTCCGAAATCTTCCATACTAGTCTGAATTTCGCTGCTGTCATAGGCGAGAAACGACTCCGTGACCTGGACCGGTAAATGTCCTAGTAAAAATAAACAAGTGAAATCGAGAGAACGATGACGTATATCTTTGTTATTTTAAGAACCAGTGACTTGAAATTTGGCATGCAAGTAGTTAAAACATTAATCTATGCAAGGAAAACGACAAACTACGCATAGCTTGCCTAGTTTAAGATTTTTTAGGCATTTGAAGCGAGTGGTTAGTTTTTTTTTTTTATCTGTGTCAGAGTTAGACTCCTTTCTATATTTATGGTATCACAGAGTTCGGGCCCAAAACGGGCTTAGCCACTGTGGTTTATCCCACAATTTATCTGATATCTTTAGAGAACTTCATCCTGAAAAAATAAGATATACATGGCACGACTTAATTTCTTTCTCATATCAAACTCAATGCTACAGATGGTACAAGAAAGTGATATTATATCAAGTTATAAGTCAGATCATTCTCCCGTTTTCTTATATCTTAAAATTGATAACTTTACACATGGAAAAGGATTGTGAAAATTCAATAATTCTTTGTTGCATGATTTGGGATTTTTAAAAACTATCAATGAGACAATCGAACAGGTTAAAGAAAATTATGCACCACCTGTGTATAGCAGAAATCATATCGCCAACATACCAAATTCGGAAATACAATTTACTATCAATGGCCAACTTTTTTTTTAAAAACTCTTTCGATGTAATCAAGTATTTAATAATCACTACAATATTCAATTTATTGGGAGGTCTTAATTTCTAAATGAAATGCCGAACCCGGTCGACCTCGGATTACCACATACTTTGTGCTGCCTTGTTCCGGCCGGACAGTATGATAGCCCTTAAATCACTGCACTCATTGTAGATTGCCTTATTCAGGACGGACGGTGAGCACAGCAGCCTGGATAACGGGTCTGTTCAGCCAATGCAGACGTTAACTATGGCTAGCCTCTCTACTGAGTTCAGTCTCTCCGTGGCAGGCCTTATAAATACCGAAATGGTCTTCCAAATTCTCTCTCTAAACCAATGAACGGGCGAGGAATTATAGAGGGCGAAGCCTTCTCACGGCCCGAAGGGCCGTGAGAGCGGAGCTCTCCCTATAGGTAACACGTATATACATGTTTAAAAGGAAAATATAGGAAAATAATGAAAAATCAAATCATACCTATGGAACTTGAAAAGTTTGGTACCAATGGCGTCGATTCGAATATTAGCGCGTGGACATGTATTCCTCCATTTTGAATCTCGTCTACCATAGTTCACGTCGTTCTGAGATGTTACATAAAATCCGTAAAAGCATGTAAATCTTATTTTCCTAATCATATATAATCACTCCACGATTAACGCCATGTTTTTTGTTGTGGTTCAAACGCTATGTTTGTAAATTTGCTAAATAACGACGCTGAATATGACGTCACAATGTACTGTTTACATCGATTGCGTTATATTTCCCGCGTTCAATATATAGGCGGATCAAATGTCCAAAATTAGGATGTTTTGATACAGCTCCGTCCGCGTGCTAACTTCGGGTTGTTTTTGTCCTGTTTTGGATATAGATAATAATGCCAAAACTTTTTTGCTTCGCCCTCAAACACGGTAACGCCGTAAAACATATTATACATATAGTACTTTATTTGATTCATAAAACTTACACTGTTTTCTCCGTCTTCTTCCCTCGGCTGAACGCTAACAACAATGACACTGACGATTGCTGATGCTCGGTCTTTATACCCATTATCACGTGACATTAGACATTGACTAATAAAAGAATCCATTTGAGTAGACCTCAAAATTCCGGAATCATTATAGTAGAATGTCCAACTACTACCAGTGGCGGATTTAGAGGGGGCGCAGCCACCCCCCTCCCCCTAAATCACGGTATCTTGTTTCGGAAAATGTACTAAACGATAAAAGAAACAATAATTTATTCCACTCCAGGAGAAATAAATGACAAAATCTTTTGATTTCTTGATTAATTTATTGGGGGAACTTAATTCCCCCCCCCCCCCAAAAAAACCCTTAAAATTAGTGTCATTTTATTGATTTCACCTTATTAAAATGATAGAAAATAGTACAAATGAAATATTTCAAGCCCCATAAAATCTGTAAAATCAAGGAGCTTCCGGGGGCTTCTCCTCCTGGATCCCCCACCAGGGCTTCGCCCTTGACCCACTGCCTCATAAAGTGGCGCCCCCCGTAACCGCAATTCCTGGATCCGCCCCTGACTACTGTACATGTAATCAATCAAAAGGCTCGGTTCAGCTGCTGTATCTACCGTGGATTTAAAATTCTAAATCATTTGACAGTAAAGTTAGATGCTAATCTAAACAAGGACAATATGTAGATTTTCAAACTTAGATTTAGATCTGCTTCGTGTTGTTTTTCTTTTTTCACCTTGAAGGCATCAATTCTTCCCTACCAGTATCGAAGTTGATTGGTTTTTAACGCCATAATGGCAATATTTTAGGCATTTATGGCGTTTAACTAAATAAAATATGGTCGGTTTTGAAGAGTGTTGGAGCAAGATAGAAATTAAATAGAATACATTTTGCATCGTTCGTCACCTTGTTTCAGTACTTTCAGTACTTTGATTTTGGGGTAGCGCGGTACCTAGCATATGGCGCTGGTTCCACCACTATATAGTGGTGGCTGGTCTACGGATCAAATAGAAAAATAGAATGTATCGGCCGAAATTCAAACTCGGACCACTGATCCGATGTTATACCAACCGAGTTGATCTAATCCGCTGAATACCATTTCGGAAAACTATTTACTAATTACTGTATCGGTTTTAAAATTTACTTTAGTAATGTTTACTTCCGTTTAAAGATTGGAGGGAAAATTGAAGATAGATGATCATGATCAAGACGATTAAATCAATATAAATGTATGAAGAATTTGGAGAACACCTATCAAATTATGTCAAGACGGTATGATTAAAAAAAAATGAGTATAAGTTTTATTCTATTAGGTAGACCGTGTATTCCATAGAAACGATGTAAAGATCATGTCTGCAAGTGTAACCATAATCCGAGATTCCTCTGACTCTAACCCCCGCTTTTATATTGTGACATGTGCGGGGGAGAGTCAGAGCGGACTCCATATTGAAAAGTGGGAATTCAGCGACACCAGCTGGTGTCGCTGCTTTACCTACCTCTTACAACTTTATTTCGCGGACCCATCTTCCAAGACGCGAGGATTCAGTTATCGGAAGATTATTCTACAAATACATCATGATTAATACGATGCTATCGCCGTTTAAACGATGGAATTTTGTGTTTACATGTGCTGACGTCATGCGCAAAGAAATCAAATGGCGAGACGGCGACCTAATTCAAGTGATGCTCCATTTGTCGGTGTTAGGGCCATTTAAACGGCGATAGCATCGTATCAATCATGATCTATTTATAGATTTATCTTCCATTATCTGAATTCTCACGTCTTGGAAGATAGATCCGCGAAATAAAGTTGTAAGAGGTAGGTAAAGCAGCGACACCAGCTGGTGTCGCTGAATTCCCACTTTTCAATATGGAGTCCGCTCTGACTCTCCCCCGCACATGTCAAATATAAAAGCGGGGGTAAGAGTCAGAGGAATCTCGGATTAGTGTAACCACGGCACAGGGGCTCGTCACGAAATTTGTTTCTTATTAAATTTGACATCGTCTATTCTATATTTACACGTGTAAATATAGAATAGAGAGGATCAATTCATGACGAGCCCCTGTGGCGTAACTGAAACTGTAAGGAAACAGTGTTTCAAATATTTTGACTGAAAACTTATAGCCTAGTATTAATGCTACTTCTAAACTTTCCTCATCGGTCGTTGCAACCTTGGTGGATCAACAATTTTTTGTGTGACAGGGTTTAACATTTACTTTTTTGAGCACTTGACCAGTCGGGCTACTTCAAATGATTTTTACTAGACTTGACCTTAAATCCACTAGCCCTGACCAACTTTCCAAAAACTGATAGTTTCTCCATATTTAAATGTACTTAATTCAAATGACAAACATTAAGTTTGCATGAACTAAAATGTACTTAATTGTCTAAAAAAAAAAATAGTACTTTAGACTCGTCATTCAATTTAATGCTTTCATTTTCAAACACATTTTCTGTTTCTTTAAATTCTACCCAGCACAGAAATTCTCTAGTCCATATAAAATAAAATGACATCAACTGGTTTTTTAAATCTCTATTTCATAAACCCTGCTTTGTTTCTTCCTAACCTTTTACTTTTTTTCTCTTGGGACATCTTTTCTTGAGGACGAGAAGTTGTATTTGAATATAGAGACATTCCCGCACATATGTCAACACCGAAAAATGGCTGTTTATGACATAATTTATTAATTTGATAAACACTTTCTTATATTTGATTCAAATAAACTGGTTTTTTTTTTAAAAATGAAAATAAATTCATCTAAAACATAACTTTACACACATTAACATCAAGTAGATGTCGTAAAACTTCACTTCCGATCGCGACTTATTTATTAGAACTGAAAATAGAGATTGTGTCATCATTCGGTTCAAAATTGCTCGCAAACTCTACAGTTATTCTTTTTTAATTTAGTTAAGAATAAAATATCTTATGGTTTAAAGTAAAGTTTCTTGTTTATTTTTTCAACACGACCAGTCGTACTAGTAAATCGACATTTTACCTGACCGGACCTATAATTTAGTAGACTCAGTCGGTCAGACGTGCCTTAGTGTCAAACCCTGTGTGAATTCACCACAAACTAGTAAAGTCCTACCTACCCTATCGAACCGACGAAAACGAACAGCAATGACGTTTGTAACTTTTAGTTCGTGTGAAAGTTGAAATTGAGCCATAAATAGCATAATAAATAGTATCTATGATTACCTTTATATTCAATGCGATTTATACCGGTTGGGAACACTCCCCCTATAGTGAGATATTCTCGCTAAAACGCGATTGTCCCTCTTTAGCGATAAAGTAAACATTACCATAAACAGGTGTTTTGGTGTCTTTATTGAAAATGGCAAATTCTGTGCAATGCTGAATAAGTGTGACACACACTCAGCATAACACAAATTGTCTCTATAAAATTGACAACACAGTGAAGAAATTGCTGCATAAGAGGGAAGGAGTCTGAAATCCAATGCACTGAGTGTTTTTGTTTTGATTGATGTATTTGCAGAAGTATCAGACATTTTAGCACTTTTTCTTCTTTTCACATGATATATGAAGAGATGTACTCCATGAGTGTTTTTCTCAGTTGTACAGGATATATTTACTCTTGCGTTTTCGCAAGAATATCTCGCTGTAGAGGAAGTGTTCCCAACCTGTTATATTGTACAGTACTAATTAGGGGTGAATCGATATATCGAAATGTACCGGTATACGCCTGTCCAGCGATATACGATACGATGTTTCGACGATACGATACAATATAATGTCGGGTTTAAAAATAACCCTTTTAATAGTCGGGATCAAAGTTCATAATTTAAAAATGGCTTCTAGCAGGAAAACGATTCCTCAGACTTTACCGTATATACTCGCCTATAAGTCGGTTTTTTGGGAGTCAATTTTTGGTCCAAAACCCTATGTCCGACTTATAGGCGCATCATAAGAAGATTGGTATTTATCTGGCCGGCGTAATGTAGTGTTTTTTAAACAACTCCAACGATTATCATGGACTACCACACAAATGATTATTGTTCACAAATATCTAGACATATTGTATTGTTTGTGTATTTTAAAATCATGTATAAAGTACAAGTATTTACATATTTTTATCTAGTTTAAAATTATTTACATATCGGTAACAAATACTTTCAATTCAACTAATCTATCGTTTATCGGTAAAATTGAATTACGAACCCGATTTAACATTGAAATATTCATATGTATACCGGCTGAAATATATTTCTTAAAAGATTGAATATTGTTAACAGATAATTTAGATCATCATTCTTGACTCTTAAAAACTCGATTGTTGATACAATGAATTATACCGGAATCCCACAATAACAGTTTTCGCGAGGCGCGTGCCACTAAGTAAACACGGTGTCAGGTACTGGTCATTAGGAGACCATAATTGCGTAGGTAAACAAGGGATCATGGTCCATAATAGATCAAGGGATGCATTTAAACTCCAAACGGATATGGCTTGGATATTGAGCACCTCATAATTATTAATTTCTCAAAATATTTTTGAAACATAGGTAAAACACTAGAGCAATGACTTGAAATTGTCAACCTATTCTGACAAAAATTTGTACCGACTTATAAGCGGGTCAATGACAAATTCCTACAAAGGCGGACCGACTTATAGGCGAGTATATACGGTAATACCCGCTTTTACATTGTGACATCAGTGATTCCTCAGACTTTAATACCCGTTTTTACATTGTGACACATCGGAGATTTCTCAGACTTTAATCCCCGCTTTTACATTGTGACATTGGAGTTTCCTCAGACTTTAATTGTCATTGTTTGTTTTGTTATGAAATAAAAGATATTAAAAACCACTTCATTTTTTAAAATTTTGATATTTTACTTCAGAAAATGCCTAACTACATTGTATATCCAATATATCGGATATCGCATCAGAAAATATTGTATCGTATCGTATCGGAAAATGTTGAGCAATACACACCCCTAGTACTAATTGGTGTATAAAGCAAGGATATGTTAATATACCACAAACTTCAGTATTGTTTTGATATTTATTCAATAATTGTGAAATAAAAAAGTTTTCACCAAATTATTTTGGCTGTAATACCGTTGAGTAATTTAAAGAGTTCGAGTGTTTGGGTTTTGGGGATGTATTGTTTTCACATGAACAAAAAGTAGTGGTATGGATGTTGTGCCAGATAAATTCATACGACAAAAGTCACTTTGACAAAAGCAAGTGCAGGTGGCAAAATTTTCAGTTTTTGGTGATAGGGAGTTGGTTCTGACAAATTTCTATTACATGAAATATATCTAATGATTTGCACTGACCTGACATTTTTATTTTATTTCATATATTATCTATTTTCTTTTTTGTCTTATCAGTGGCAAAAAGAGAGTTGATTACTCCCAGTTTGGAGTGCTTAATGAAGATGATGGTAAGGAACATTATGAATTATTGAAAGTTTAAGATATTGAACTTGTCTAACCTGTCTAAAGTCTAAAGGACGAAAGTTATACTATATAAAGAATATTTAATTTTTATATGGCTTTCATAGATGGGTCCAGGTTTTTTCTCCCCTACCATATGGGAATGATACTGATACCCATCCAATTTGGGAAAATATGGTAAAAATAACTCAAACTGGGAATTTTGTTTCATGTTAACAATTGGCATGAATTTGTATGAAAATGAATGCTGAATAAATCATATTTTACAGAATTATCAAGGATTCATTGTTTACAGTTTTACTAACAGCACCATTTCATTAACCTCTACTTTCTATTTTTAAGAGGAAGTGAAAAAATTAGAATGATAATCATTAGTTTCATACAAAGTGAATTTCAATCATTGAATTACAAAGACTTCACAATTTGTTTCAATGCATTTTTTAGCTTCAAAATTGGAGAAAAATTCTATGGTTATTTTGTATTGATAAGATACAAGAAAAAAAACCCTTTGAGGTCCTATTATCAGATTATGGTATGGTGCAATCTGATTAAAATCAGTTCCTCGATCCGCTCCTTTTTCTTCATCTTTTCTTTTCTTGTCGCTACCTCGTGTAGCGACAAGATGAAGAAAGAGGATCGGATCGAGGATCTGAATTTAATCAGATTGTGGTATGGTGCAGTGTGTTAGTCAAATTGTGTGTCTATCAGCACCAGGAGTTGTGGGGTCAATTACATACCAATGTAATCGATTAAATTACAATTACATTTATTGCATTTTACAAATGTAGTTAATTAAATTACACATTTGTCACTATTGATAACATTGGTGAATGCTGAATTTGATGTTTGATAAAGTAGTATAGTTTGCATAGCACCCAATGTGATTTAAGGTCATAGGATACCCAAGATTCTGGATACATCACACGAAGTAAGATTTTAGTTTGTTTACATGCGGTTTTCTGTTATTTGATCAAATAATAATGTGAATCGGTCATTAATATATGAAATGCACCAATAAGAAGACATTTTTGAAGGATTTCAATATTTGGATAACGTTTTTCTATTTAATTTTCAAGTAAAGATTTGTGAAAATGCAAAAATAAAGGTGGTTTCTTGGAAAATTTTGTGGTGAATATGGTTTTTTAGCAATATTAAAAGTTAAAAACATTTACAAGTAGTTTTACAAAATTCTATAATATTTTTATATTTTTTTGGTATCCTATGGATCACAAATTGAGTTTTAATCAAAGATCAGATTGGTATAACACTTCACCTGCTTTTACCAACAACATGAGAAAGAGAAGAAAAAAGAACAAGAAAAATATAAATTTCTGACCTATAGACATCCTCCCCCCCCCCCCCCCCCCTTTTTTTTTTAAAATGATGTAAACATACACAATTCAATTTTTTTCTTGGCCGTACATGTATAACTTGATGGATGACCCCAATAATTATTTAGGCCATAAGATGAGAGGTTAAGGTCAGCAAC
Source organism: Ostrea edulis (assembly GCF_947568905.1). NCBI lineage: Eukaryota > Metazoa > Mollusca > Bivalvia > Ostreida > Ostreidae > Ostrea > Ostrea edulis. Next base: position 64,882,141 of record NC_079169.1, on the reverse strand, counting down.
CCACATAAGGTAGTAAATGGTTTTTCAACAATATCTTTGGATTATTCAGTAAATTTTTATTTCTTATACAGCAATGAAACATTGCAGGCAAAATTTTTATACTGATTATTTATTCCTCTTTTAAAAAGCAGAAATCAAATATACACAACCGTTCGTAGGGGACATAATTCACTGAATTTGCTGGTTTACTACTTCTGTGTACATGTAATTGTTGCAATTGTTACATACTCGTATATCATTGTGTATATGTGATAGATGTTCGTTGTATAATCTGATAATTAAACTTGTTGGTTGCCATGTTTGTGTTGCCCTCCAAGAATGTCATCGAGTTTCGATACTTCTTATTTAGATGACTTTGCCGAATTTACGCCTCCTGTGTCAAAAAAGATCAAGACGTCTTCATCAAAACCTGAAGCAAAATCCAAAGATAAAAGTTCAAACAAAAGTGAGAAAAGCAAGGATGGAAGAGAAAGAAAATCGATTAATCGGTTTGTGTAATGTAAACTTTAAATTTGGAACACTGTGATACTGAAATGCATGTTTTTATTGTATATGCTTAGAGTATTCTTTTATCAGCATTAATGAGTAGCTGTATTTAAAAGTAAAAAATGTTATACAGTTGAACTTCAGTATCTTGAACACCGATATCTCGAATACCATGGAGATGTCGAAGTGATTCAGAAATCCAACCACTTATTCTTTAAGCATTTTACTCTAAATATCTCAAATCCTCAGATACCTCCAATTAAATTACACATCAAACATCATTAATGATGGCTGATGCTAACTTCAGTGAAGTTCTACAACTAGTGGCCTACATATTAAGCTTGTGATTATGTATTGTTTCCAGTACTCCAATCTGATTAAAATCAGCTCCACGATCCCCTCCTTTATTTCTTTTGTTTTGTCGTTACTCAAGGCTCGAGTAGCGACAAAACAAAAGAAATAAAGGAGCGGATCAAGGAGCTGATTTTAATCAGATTGCCAGTACTCTTGTTACATTTTAGAATATCAGTGAAATCTGACAAACCTCATCAATCAGATACTCTATTTTTAGGTCACCTGAGTAAACTCAGGTGACCTATTGCTTTGGTTGACGTTGTCCTGCATTGTCAGTCGTGCGTTAACAATTGAACATTTTTAACTTCTTCTTGATAACTACCAGTCCAATTCTTTTCAAATTTGGTATGAAGCATCTTTTGGACAACTGGGACATAAATTGTAAATTTCAGGACTCCAGCACCTCTGGGGCCTTAGGGGCGGGGCAAAAACTGCCCAAATTTGACAAATTTAAAAAAAATCTTCTCAAGAACCGCACGTGAAAGAAAAACTAAATGCATGGTGATGGAGAGCAGGAAGGCCTCTACCAAAATTGTAAATTTCATGATCCCCAGGTTAGGGTTTCTGACCCCAGGGCAGGGCCAAACTTGTTATATAATGTTTATGTATAAAACACTTACATAACGTCTTCTTTAGTGCTGTTGATACTATATTGAAACTAAATAGATATTTAGAAAGAACTGGTAGTCCTTTACCAAATTTGATGATCCCAAGGGTAGGGGTTTTGGTATCAGGATGGGGCCAAAATGGTCAGTTATGTGTGAACAATAGACCTTTTTAACTTCTTCTTGATAACTATCATATATTCCAATTCTTTGAAAGAGCAGGTAGTCTTTTACCAAAATTGTAAATTTGATGATCCTCAGATTAAGGGTTCTGACCCTGGGGTGGGGCCAAACTTAGTATATACATGTAGTATTTATGTTTAAGTTTGCTGATACTATAAAAATCTAAATGCATACTTTAAGATTAGCAGAAAAGGATTTACAAAAAATAGTGAATTTCGCAACCCAGGGTTTAGACTTTAGGATGGGTCCAAATTAGTCATATCTCTTGATGTTTTAATGTTAATACACCTATTATATTATGTAAAGCCTTTCATTAGTGTATGCACTTTTGAGGGCAATGATGTTTTAAGAACACATCTTGTTTTATACTGTTGCTGAACATTAGAATTTAACTTAGATATTCAGAAAAGGAAATTTTTTCCAGATTCCATAGCCCTTTGGAGTAGTGATACTTTTTCACTAGTACTCGGATGACCGATAAGGCCTGTGGGTCTCTTGTTTCTAGATTTCATAGCCCTTGGGAGTAGTGATACTTTTTTACTAATACTCGGGTGACTGATAAGGCCTATAGGCCTCTTGCTTGTTTCTGCTGTGGGTTTTTTAAGAAATGAATATCTATGAATGATTTTTTTGTTTCTTGATTTTCCAGACCAACACCTTCTGATGAAGTATTTGAAAGTGAACTTCAAATAGCTCTGGAAATATCAATGAGTGAGTCCCAGGAAGTGAAAGAAGAGAGTCCTCTGGTGGACAGTCATGGTAACAAGGAAAATAAACTCCAGGCTGAAGTGGAAACTGTAAATCATGATGGAGAAGAAAAAAAATCCTCTAATTGTAATGATGCAAAAGAAATTCTCAACCCTTGTAAACCAGGTAAGAAATAATGAAAAAAAATTGCTGAGCTAGTCTTTTTTGTTTTGACTTTTAACAATAGATCAATAATTGGGAAATCTGTATAAGACTTAATATATGTACATGTATGTCAATGTGTTGGTATATTGTTTGATGCACTATAAATTTCTTCATGAACAGTATTAGACTATAAATTTAAACTCCAGTGTTCATATTTTAATGCTAGAATACATTTAGTTCATACAGTGAGTAGAAGCGATGATGAGATAGAGATCATAGCCACCGACATTACAGAGAATGTTAAACCAAGGAGAACATCAGTCCCCCACAAGGCCAAGAAACAGGAAGGTTAGAGGAAGCTATCCGTCTTGTGATCACTCGTCCAAAAATAATTTGTTTTTAAGACAAGAATATTTTGAAAATCTGTAAATGGTATATCTATGTAGAGTAAAAAGTTGCATGTGTATTTCATGGGTCTGTTGAGAGTAGAAAAATAAGACTACTGTAAAAACATAATGTACATGCTTATCTCTCCCTTGCTGTACATGTAATGAGCTGACATCTAGAGATTTCTGCATTCCCTTCACATATAGATACTAGTCCTGTTGGGTAAAAGACATTTAACTCCCAAGTTATACACATAGGATGATTTGCTCCACATGTTTTTAAATATTCATCTCGTGCAGAGGAATACTACACTCAGACAAATGACAAACAGAAAATTTTGTATTTTCTGGGTATTTTGTTACAGATAGCGATTTTGAAGATGATTTGGATGACCTTTCCAGTGAGGATGACAATGATGATGATTACAATGGAGAGGATAGTGACTTTGATGATTGTAAGAAGAAATCCAAAACGAAGTCTAAACTTAAGCAAGCAACAAAGACACCAGCAGCTTCAAAAGTGAAAACGGCTCCAGGAAAAGCAACAAAAGCAGCAGTTCCCAAGCCAAGTGGTAGGATACTTGAATGGATATTACAGAGGCTGTTTTTGTGATACAGATGTTGTTTCATTTGCCCCAAGGACTCTACTTCTTTTTGAACACCAATGCCAGATGTGATGAAAAAATCATTCAAAAGTCTTTCAAATATGTAGTACAATTTAGATTTGCATGAAACCTAATCCCATAGTGGGATTGATCCACAAACAAACCTTTAAACCAAAGGAGCTATCTCTCCCTCCAGTGACCTTATTCATATCGGGAAAAAAAAATTCAAAGTCATTATGCATTGTCTTTGAACTCTTATGTTTCTGTTGCAAAGGAATGGTCCAGAAACAGGAATAGACAGACATGGCAATTCCTACACCCCACCCCCTTAAAAAAATTGCATAGGGTATGATGACAAAATTTAATAAGAAAAGCTTGCACAAGCTTGGGGGAACTATTTGAATACTGTTTTGATGTGATTTTTACACTATTCAAATTTTCAGTTTTGCAACAGTGACATCCTTTTCAGTCCCTGGCATTGTTATTATTATTTTATTCTTTCAGCCAACAAATCCAATGCAAGAACTTCTGGTCACAAAACCTCGAAGGCATCTAAACTCACTGTTACCAGACCCTGTCCTGTGACAAGGCCGTCATTGCCAAGCCCCTCCCCGAGGTGGAACCCCCCAGGTACTATTAAGTAATGTTACATACACTACGCACATCAATACAGATTTACAATTAAGGGAAAAATGTATTCTGGAGATATATAATTAATAGGGTAATTTGTAATCATTAGAGAAGCCGTTTGCCTCCATTCTTCTTATGATCCCCATGATATAATGAACTTAGACATATATTCTATATAATATAATGAATTAAAATTTTCACACACACACACATATATATATGCACGTCACAGTGTCTTCAGTTAGAAATGAAATCAACGAAACAGCAAAACATCAGCGAATATTAATATTAGCAACCAGTAATTTTTGAATATCAGCCCTTTCCCCTCCAATAAATTACCAATTTTTTCCCAATTTAACTTGCACTTTTCCCAATAATAAAAACTGGTGAAAAACATATTTGTTAAAGAATAAGTTCAGTGAGAATAACACAAAAACACATCAATTCTAGATGATATAGAAAGAATAGGCAAAATTTTTAAGAGCTTCAAGAAAAGAAAGTTAAATATGTAAAATAAAAGATGAATGACATCAATTTGATTTCTTGTTTGATATGATATATTTAGCATATTTACAATAATGACTAGGTTCTCCCAATTTGATCAAAATGTTGACAATTTTTCCCCAATTTGAAAGCCACAATACCCTTTTGAAAAATCACTGGCAACAATTCTGAAAATTTTATAAACAAAAATTTTTAATAATCCTCTAATACATGTTACATGTAGTTGTGTAGGATAAGATAGAAATACAACCAGCCATGGATTTAGTTTTAATTTATTCTACACACTTTAGGAGAAGGGTTTTATCTTTGAATTTACTTAGCACATATCAAGACAAATCTGTATGCATTTTCCTTCAGGTCCAGCTGGAAACAAGAACACTGATGAGTCCTCAATTCGTTCTCCATCTTCTGGCTTACGAATTGGTCTGTCTCGGAATATGAAATTAAAACCACTGCATCCTAATCTCAAAGTCCAGCACTGACAGAATAGAGTTGCATGTAGTTCTGGTGCAGTTTCCTCAAGATGGTTTACATTTCATTTCCTTTTGATGTGTGACTATTGATCATGACTACAGCTTACTTGGAGTTTCCATATTGTTTAAGCATTTTCCTTTAAAGGTTGCTTACATGTAACCTGTACTGTAATGTACACCACAATCCTTGGGTGGGCCACGAAAACACTATATTTCTTAGGTTGGAACTTTTAAATGATTTAATTCTTGGATACCTGACTTGCACATTTACAGGTGCCAAGTTTTAATTTTCAGTTGCCTGAAGATAACGAAAGGTTGCATGTACAGTATGTATAAAAAAAAAATGGAAGAATGAATGAACAATAGAAATTGGAGTTTTATGTTGCATGTATTTATGTTGTACAGTGTATGTATCTTATCTATAAAAAAAAATGTGACTGTCTTCGTTTTATCAGAGTTTCAGAATTTAACATTTACCACAGTACATTTATTTTAACACTCATGGTGGTGAGGTGGAAGTGGTAATTTATGATTGAGCTAAAATGTAAAAAGTGCTAAATCATGCCAAACAATGGCCCTATATTTTCATATTATGCTAACCTAAGTACACATACAGTACTTTGTCATCATTTCCATGGGCGGCCGAAAGGGTAAAAAAGACATTAATACAAAACAAACAACTAATTTTCAAAAACATACTGAAATATATATCAGACTAGCCTAAAACAAAATCAACTGCCAGACCTATTCTACTGCCCATAGTCTTCCTCTACTGAAAATTGTGAACTAAATGTTTGAAAAGTTTTATGATACAAAATAATTAGGTATATTTACAACATTTAATTTTGTGAAATTAATTTTAATATGGCACAAGTATTCAAAACACATAAAAAGCTCCCTCAGCTTTGTTGAACAGTTCTTACATTGTATATTTATTGTTTATAGTAAAATAAGATACATTTGGTATTTCGCTTGGAAGAATAGAAGGAAAAAAGATTTCCTTGTTAAACAAGCCATTATAAGAGGAACAAATGTTATCAATATGTTTATTTGATGGAGCAATAAAATCTGATCTAATATCAATCTTGTACATGTGTATGACTTATTTTTCCATCTTTTTGGAATGTCAGCAGTATTTCATTTAGAATTTCGTATTTGGATCTATCCTGAATCATCTTCATCATGTTCTGTAATGGTTCACCACCATTCATAAAGTCTCGAACATTGTTTGTACTATAATGAATTCTGTGATCTGTCACTCGGTCTTGGAGGAAGTTGTAAGTCCGAATTTTTTCTGATCTGGAAGATGTTCCTACTTGAATTTTGCGAGACCTTTGGCTATCCATCAATTGTTTATCAAACTCTTCTTGGTAAAGTCTGCAAAAGTAGGAAACTAGTATTAATTCAGGGCAGATCATGCGAAAGGTGCATTACTGTTACAAGAAGAGAGAAAATGTGACAGAGCGGACCAAAATTAAAATGTAGTTCCCCAAAATTTCCAACTGACTTGTCTACTCCCTGATGATCTGACTGGTACATAGTCACCAGCAAAAATGTTTGGTCAGGCATTCTATCAATGGCATTATTTAGGATTCATCAAACCAGTCTGACCACTTTACCAGAATTAAGAATGAAAGGCTCTATAAGCAACAATTAAAATATTTTTACCGTTCTTTTAAAACCTTTATGCAGTTGGCTTTGTTCTTGTGTTGAGATCTCTCTGACTGACTCTCAGCTTTAATTCCTGAAATAAAGGTGTGTAAATAACATTAGTACGTTGTATTATTGTACATTGGCTATTCAAGGAATTTTTCATTTCTTAGTTATAAGGTCCATGTATGTAAAGAGTATGGTGCAGTAAATTTTTCATGCCCCAGTAATCAGAGATAGTTTTTGGTCTCTCTGTTTGTTCACAAAAACTGAAACCTTGTCCACAAATTTTTGAATGGATGGCAATACGACTTTCATATTTGACATATGCATAGTTTGACCTTGGGACCCTCACCTTGGGGTTTGACCTAGCTTTGAAAATTTTTAACCTTGGCTATAACTTTTAAATGGTTGATGACAGAGCTTTCATATTTCACATGTGCATTCCTTTTGATATGACCTTTCTTTAGGTGGCATAATTTTTTGGCCTTGAGGTTTGACCTACTTTTGAAAAACTTGAACCTTGGCCATAACCTTTGAACAGTAAGTGCTAGTGCTTACATATTTCACATGTGTATTCCTTGTGTCAATATTTACTTGTTGGAGTGTGTCTGTGTGATTTACCTGTTAGAGTGTGTCTGTGATTTACCTGTTGGTGTGTGTGTCTGTGATTTACCTGTTGATATGTGTGTCTGATTGACCTGTTAGTATATGTGTCTATGTAATTTACCTGTTGGTCTAAGTGATTTACCTGTTGATATATGTGTTGCTATGTGATTTACCTGTTGGTATATGTGTCTGTGTGATTTACTTGTTGATATATGTGTCTATGTGATTTACCTGTTGGTGTATGTCTGTGTGATTTACCTGTTGATATATGTGTCTCTGTGATTTACCTGTTGATATATGTGTTTGTATGTGATTTACCTGTTGGTGTATGTGTCTTTGTGATTTACCTGTTGGTATGTGATTTACCTGTTGATATATGTGTCTATGTGATTTACCTGTTGGTATGTGATTTACTTGTTGATATATGTGTCTTTGTGATTTACCTGTTGATATATGTGTCTGTGTGATTTACCTGTTGGTATGTGATTTACTTGTTGATATATGTGTCTATGTTATTTACCTGTTGGTGTGTGTCTGTGTGATTTACCTGTTTGTATATGTGTCTGTGTAATTTACCTGTTGATATATGTGTTGGTATGTGATTTACCTGTTGATATATGTGTCTGTGTGATTTACCTGTTGGTATATGTGTCTATGTAATTTACCTGTTGGTATGTGTCTATGTGATTTACCTGTTGGTATGTGTCTATGTGATTTACCTGTTGGTGTGTGTCTGTGTGATTTACCTGTTGATATATGTGTTGGTATGTGATTTACCTGTTCAAGTGTTGGTATATGTGTCTTTGTGATTTACCTGTTGGTCTATGTGTCTTTGTGATTTACCTGTTGGTCTATGTGTCTTTGTGATTTACCTGTTGGTATGTGTCTATGTGATTTACCTGTTGGTATATGTGTCTATGTGATTTACCTGTTGGTGTGTGTCTATGTGATTTACCTGTTGGTATTTGTGTCTATGTGATTTACCTGTTGGTGTGTGTCTATGTGATTTACCTGTTGGTATATGTGTCTATGTGATTTACCTGTTGGTATATGTGTCTGTGTGATTTACCTGTTGGTCTATGTGTCTTTGTGATTTACCTGTTGGTATTTGTGTCTATGTGATTTACCTGTTGGTGTGTGTCTATGTGATTTACCTGTTGGTATATGTGTCTTTGTGATTTACCTGTTGGTGTGTGTCTTTGTGATTTACCTGTTGGTATATGTGTCTGTGTGATTTACCTGTTGGTATATGTGTCTATTTGATTTACTTGTTGATATTTGTGTCTATGTGATTTACCTGCTGGTCTATGTGTTTTTGTGATTTACCTGTTGGTATATGTGTCTATGTGATTTACCTGTTGGTGTGTGTCTATGTGATTTACCTGTTGGTGTGTGTCTATGTGATTTACCTGTTGGTGTGTGTCTATGTGATTTACCTGTTGGTGTGTGTCTATGTGATTTACCTGTTGGTGTGTGTCTGTGTGATTTACCTGTTGGTGTGTGTCTGTGTGATTTACCTGTTGGTGTGTGTCTATGTGATTTACCTGTTGGTGTGTGTCTATGTGATTTACCTGTTGGTATATGTGTCAGTCGTACAGCACTGTCTGTTTTGTTGACATGCTGCCCACCTGCACCACCAGCTCTGAAGGTCTCCATTTTAATGTCCTTCGGGTCTATAGCGATATTCACCTGTTACAATACAAACATCTTTAAGTTTAGGTTATATCATTACACATGAGCAGACAATCTATATCATGTTTTCTGGTAATCTTTAAAAGACTACAATGTATTTGATATGCATACACATGAAATAATGCTGTCAATTGATGTCTGTGTCGATAGGTCAAAGTCAAATTAAGTAACTGAAAACAGAAAGAACACCTTTTGTTCTGTCAGCCTTTCTCCTACATACGTAATAGGTTGGAATGGAGAAGATATCTATATGTTGATGTCTAAATCAAAGGTCAAGAATATACTAATCATAAGCTAAGGTATGAGATGAGAACCCAATGAATGATGCCCTCTTGTGAGTGACAGGATGCCCTGTTTACTGATACCCTTGTAAAACCTTACAGTACCTCGTCTGGTAGAGGCATTATGGAGACTGTACTCTTGTAAAACCTTACAGTACCTCATCTGGTGGAGGCATTATGGAGACTGTACCCTTGTAAAACCTTACAGTACCTCGTCTGGTAGAGGCATTATGGAGACTGTACTCTTGTAAAACCTTACAGTACCTCGTCTAGTAGAGGCATTATGGAGACTGTACTCTTGTAAAACCTTACAGTACCTCATCTGGTAGAGGCATTATGGAGACTGTACTCTTGTAAAACCTTACAGTACCTCATCTGGTAGAGGCATTATGGAGACTGTACTCTTGTAAAACCTTACAGTACCTCCTCTGGTTGAGGCATTATGGAGACTGTACTCTTGTAAAACCTTACAATACCTCCTCTGGTTGAGGCATTATGGAGACTGTACTCTTGTAAAACCTTACAGTACCTCCTCTGGTTGAGGCATTATGGAGACTGTGATGGTACTAGTGTGCACTCTTCCACTGGATTCTGTCTTGGGAACTCTCTGTACTCTGTGAACACCACCTTCGAACTTCATTGTTTCGTAAATGTTGTCCCCCGACAGTAAAACAGTGGCTCTTCGTAAGCAGTCTGATGGTTAAACAAAGGATGGAGTTAAGTTACTTTCCTTTGAATGAAATTTCTTTGATTGTTCATAAGATCTAAGGATGGATTCTTGTCATCATTAGGACAATTTAGAAGATGTGCACCATATATGCATGTGTTTTCTTCCGTTATGAAACATGTAGATCATGAAGCCATTTTTTTTTTTACATTGCTACAATGGGATCTGCGGATCTTGAATTATAGAGTGCTACATTTTCGGGGAAATCAACAGTGCAGTGACATGTCACTATCCCCTCATCTGAAAATACAGACTTTCGTCTCCAGTGACAAAAATAACAGGGTAAATGTATCCAATGAGAAGAATCCATCCTCAACCCAAAAGTGTGATAAACCTCACTGAACACATATTGAACTATTGGTACATTGGCGGATCCAGGGGGGGGGGGGGGTCCAAATTGCTGGATCCGCCTCTGTGGTATATAAATTTTAAATGTTCCATGATTGACTTTTAAAGTAATAAAGTTGTTCCTACCTTTTTCATCAGAACTAAAATCTGTATCATTGAAATCCCAACCATTATTGTACGCTAAATTTCTGTACATGACAAAAACTTCATAAGCAAACAGCATGGATTCCTTCCCTCCCACAGCACTGTGTATTTCCATGGTGATGTCACTGTAACTGAGACTTTGGGGGAGCAGGAGTTCAATCAACTACAAAATATACTGCAATGATCAATCTTAATTATCTTTTGACATGTAATTACATGTAAACAGCCTCTTTTCAATGTTACTTACAAGCATACACATATATCTTGCCAACATTCAAATGCTCTATGTATTACAAGATCTTTAATGATTTGTTAAATGTTAACTACAGACAAATTAATGTAAGGTTTGAAGATCTGATATGCTCGTATCAGAACATTTTCTAGTCAGCAGGTGCCAGTTTTTATACATATATCACGAGCCTAACTAAGCCTGGACCTGGTTACAATACCATAACCCAGAATTGCAGCAACTTTAAGGAATACACCATTTTAAACATGTTGCACAATGTTCCACAGAGCAAGGCAATCCTGTATGTACTGTTAAAATCAGAACTCCTGAATGTACTGTTAAAATCAGTACTCCTGTATATACTGTTAAAATCAGAACTTCTGTATGTACTGTTAAAATCAGAACCCCTGTGTGTACTGTTAAAATCGGAACGCCTGTATATACTGTTAAAATCAGTACTCCTGAATGTATTGTTAAAATCAGAACTCCTGTATGTACTGTTAAAATCAGAACTTCTGTATGTAAATTTAAAATCAGAACTCCTGTATGTATACTGTTAAAATCAGAACTCTTGTATGCACTGTTAAAATTAGAACTCCTGAATGTACTGTTAAAACCAGAACTTAATTCTGTATGTAAATTTAAAATCAGGACTTAATTCTGTATGTAAATTTAAAATCAGAACCTCCGTATGTACTGTTAAAATCTGAACACGGGGATTTTTCCTTTCAGTGACCTTGACATTTTACATCAACTTTGATAACCGATAGAAAATAAGATATATGTATTGCCAGTACCATTCTTGAAAGTTTCAACAAAAAATTATGAAATATAGTTTAATTCTACGAAAAATTTCTCCATTGACCTTTAACTGTTAAAACCAACAGCAACCAAGAACTATATAAAGTATCAATCGATCTGCAAGTCTGACAAATTTGAATGAAGAAATAAAGTTTAAATCTTGTGCACAAAAAACCCAGAATTTCCCTTTGCCTACATGTATTAGTGACCTTGTTGTTTTACATTTAATAGTGATTAAGCCTTAAAACAATTCAATCTAAAGGAACTCAGACCAGCTCTATGAAAGTGTCATCCCTGAAAATGAAAAAAAGGTTTTTAAAGATGTATAGTTTCTATCTTATACATATCTTTTCAGTAAATATGACATATTGCATCTATGCAGTGTTCGAGATTAACCAATAGACCGAGTCTATGTCAAATGACACCGGTCTATGCCAATTGTAATTGGGATAGACTAAATTGTCTAAGCCGATTTTCAAGGTTTAAAGCAATAGAGTTATCCCAAAAGTCGACGTCTGATAAACATTATGAGGAAAGGAGTACATTGTTATGGAAATGGAAAGCATATGAAGAAAATATGCTTTCTAAGTACATTAGAAGTAAATAATGTTTTAAATTTGTGTTATTTTTTTTTTTCAATGTTGTGGTCTATGCCAATTCGATGAGGTCTATGTCATTTTGTTTTGGCATAGACCTGTGGTCTATACCAAGTTTTAAACCAATTTCAAACACTGTCCATAACCTTGAAAACTGCTAGGAACTAAAAAATTGAATGAAAAATTCCTCATCTTTGGCTAAAAATTTACAAATCTGAAGCATATGTTGCTTTAGAAAATATACATTGTAGAGCAACCAATTTCTTACAATTATTTGGTATACCTGTGTCAGCTGCAACTTTTGTATTCATTTTTAAAAATGGGTGTGTAAACAAATATGTACTGGATGTTTTCCAAAGCAATGTACTGTATTTAAAAATTTCAATTTTTTTTTTTAAAAATACCGGTAAATAAATTATGTCCTTTTCTTCTGAAACCCTACATTAGCTCAAATCTGTGACAATTCTGTGGCTTTAGTCTCTCATGTTCATGACCATAATTACATATTTCTATTATCTTGAAACAAGTTTGTAACAAGGTTTCATGGTTTTCTAAAAGAAAATTAAGATGGGGGGGGGGGGGGGGGGGGCACATGTGACCCTTATTCTATCTTGTTCTTTCATCATTAAGATTCTACATGTTCTATGCATTTTAATTCTCACAAATAAATTAATTCTTACACATGGAAGATTTGAGCAATATGAAATAATGATTTATAGTGAGAGTTATGTCTCACGAATAAATACATCATTGTATCCTCGTGAAAATAAATGTGATCTACATCATGCATGTAATTGTACACATTCAGCTATTATACATGTATATGTACCTGTTCCAGCAAATCAGATGCCCTTTTTTCAATTTCAGCCTCCTCCTGCTCTGCCAAAACTAACATTTCTGATTCATCTGTACTTAAACCTACAATAATGTGATACTGGTAAATAAATAAATACTTTAACTTCAAAACAATAGCACCAAAAGGCAAAAACTTCCCCTCTTGAAAATGTATAGCCAAACTCATTCATCACACATAGATGACTTCATGAAAAACAAAATTATTTTAAATGTCCACCCAGCAACTTTGACCTTTAACCTTCACCTGATTCCTGCCCACAAAGATTTAAAGGAATTTCCTTTCAGTGATTTTCACTTTTGACACCATGACCTTGAAAATCAGTAAGGTTTCACATCTCACCTTGGGTAACAGGTATGCAAAGTCTAATGACTCCCTAGTGCACATCATTCTACGATAGGGTCAGTGTCTTTACATAATTATATTAAAATTCAAGTTCTTTTTTGTTTTTTGTTTTATTTCCTGACAGCTAGTTGTTCAATCGATAAGAATGAAGGGCTGGGATATTTGCCTACACACATTAAAGTTATAGTTAAAATAATATTAAATTAACAATTAATATTAGAAACATACTAGCTATTTAGTGAATATTTACCGACTTGCATGGATGTTGGCACTAGGAGGTCATTTTGTGGAAGGAAACCTATGTATCCCATTGGCTGAGAATTATACCCTCTCACATACTGATCATGGGGATCGAACTCGGGTCGCAGCAGTGAGGAGTGGATTAACCAGTACACTACCCGGACAACCTATATCACAACCAAACTGAATTACATACAGACACTGCAAAAAGGGCAACTCTTTCTCAGATATTTGACTGCTTACCTGAACGTAAACACTTCAGCTCCCGAACTTCTTCCACGGCTTTCTTGTATTCAGAGTGGACTGACAACAAGGAGTTTCTCTTATCATAAAAAGTTTGTCTACCATGATTATCAACTTCAGCATCTTTAACCGAGTGTTCAACTGCTTCTAAATACCTTTCTAACAAGTCTTTGTCATATAAAGATTCATTAGCACTGTAAAACCTCCGGCTACAGGTAACATGTCCACACGTAGTCAGGCTTGTAGTCAGCTTCAGAACTCGGACACTGTTTCTAGCAGGTGTGATACCACACTTTTGCCTCAGAAACCTTGCATATCTAAAGTTGTTAGTTAAAATAAATCTCTTAAAGATTTCATTTATCATTTCCACATTAATGTATCAAAGTGAATATCCAAGGAATTCAATAAATCATTCACTACGTTCTGTAGAACGGCAATGACACTTGGACACTCACATCAAGCTTATGGGCGCAGACATATTGGTTTGTTGAAAACTACTAGTTTTATACAAAACGAAAATAATTAATTTTATAAATTGATACGTTCACAAGATATTTTTGTCTTATTTGAAAATATGATAGACATCGATGCATTTTAAATATTTTTATAATCAATTGGTGAAAATATAATAACTTTTTGTTACCCACGACAAACAAATAAGGCCCTTCTTCGTTTCTTGAGAATTTGATATTAGTTGGGGGAAAAAATCTGGAGGGAGCGAAACGCGAATGTTTGTTAGTGAATAAATATGTCAAAGACAGGCGAAACAGTGGTCCCTGCAGACGAAAGTGACACTCTATTAATCAGGCCATTGTAAGTGTATTATAGACATAACACAGAATATTGATAAACGTTTATTTTGTTATAAGTTTGTATTTTATTGTCATTTCGAATTTCCTCTGTATTTAATCTACAAGGAACAATCTTAATTTAATACATATTAATAGAAATGTGATGTATTTCTCGTAGTTGATATGATTATGATTGCAATAACACAGTTCATTAAAATTTAAGGTGACTGCTTTTTTTATTTCATTCCTATTACTTTTTAATGTAGGACTTATAAGTCAGTGATTTTTCTACATTTTTAACAAGGGTCCCGTGGCTTTCGAATTGGGAAAAATTGTCGACATTTCAGTCAAATTGGGAAAAATCAATTTTATCGTAAATAAGTTTTAAAATCATATCAAACATTATATTATTTTTATTTTACACATCTAATTTTCTTTAACCTTCTAAAATTTTCATCTATTCTATCCAGATCATCATTCCCATAACTCTTTGTTAAGTCTTATGTATATAATTCACATCAAATGTTTATTTTTTTCACATACGTTTTCCTTTCTTAATTCTATTATTGGGGAAAATGCAAGCTAAACTGGGAAAAAATTGGCAATTTTTAGGAGGGGAAAGGGCCAAAATTCGGACCCAAAATGGGCCTTAAAAAATCACTGTAAGTGTATTTTACATGAACAATAGTTTTTATTTCAGTATTATGCTATATATTCAAGAGTTGTGTAACTTATAAAGCTAAATTCGTAATTATAACTTGATAAGCAATTCTTCGTTAAAATTTATGTAGCAAAAAACATACAGCCATCCAGCAAGGCATGCAAATTTGTTATATATCTGAAACTTAAGCAAGCACTCGAAATTCAGCCTGTGGCATTTTTAATCCAAAAATGAAATCATGTTGATTTGAAGATTAAACATTCTGTTTTAATTGAGAGAATTTAAAAAAAAATATTCATTCTGATTTGATTAACAAAGGAAAAACATTTCCATCCATAGCAAAGTGTGCAATGCAATTACATATCAAAGTGTCAAAATGTGTCAAGAAATTCTTATCATATATGTTACTTTATCAGGGGCCTGGGACATGAAATTTTTATCATATTTGTTACTTTATCAGGGGCTCGGGACAAGAAGTTGGAAGGTCATGTCATTTGCTAGAATTCAAAGGCAAAAAGATTATGGTAATGTAGATTAATTTTACTTGTGTGAGTCGTTATTAAAATGCTTACTACCTGTATGTTAACTACATGTATACAGTTCACAAACCATTAAGAGAATTGAAAACTAATCAAGAGTTATTGGATACATGACAAATTGCAGACATTTCATTAAATGCAGATTGCTTAGCTGTAATATAAACATTGGCCTCTTTGTTTGATAGCTAGACTGCGGGATTCACCCTGGACTTAATGGTTTTGCTTCTCTTCCCTTCTTGGATCTGGTAGAGGTGGAGGATGTTGATCTACTTCTTATCAGTCAGTAAGTAGTCAGCTTTCTCTCATTAGTCAGTAGTAGTCAGCTTTCTCTCATTAGTCAGTAGTAGTCAACTTTCTCCCATCAGTCAGTAAGTAGTCAGCTTTCTCCCACCAGTCAGTAAGTAGTCAGCTTTCTCTCATGTCAGTAAGTAGTCAGCTTTCTCTCATTAGTCAGTAGTGGTCAGCTTTCTCCCGTCAGTCAGTAAGTAGTCAGCTTTATAGCCCTATAGTAATCACGTCTGTCCGTCAACACTTTCTTTATGACATGATATCTCAGTTTTCATTGTATAGTTTTCAAATTTTGTACAGAAATAATTTACAATAAGAGGAAGACACACATAGAGTTTCGGGTCATGTCACTCTGTCTGTATGTATGTATGTCATCATCTTTCTTATTATGACTAGCCATTTACCTCTGTCTAAGGGAGATAATTCAATTTGAATTATGATGTATTGATATAGAAAATTTACAAAAAATACCTTTACAACATTGTGTGTGTATATTAATTTGGTTTTTTAATGTGATAAAAAGATGCTTGGTGTTACATATATATTAAGTTAAATTTACGTCATTCCCAGTCAACAACTCGAGATCAGGATCGGAATACGAAATTAAATTTACTGACAATCTAATTAAAATCAGATCCTAAGATACGCTCAGATACAATAGATACAATAGGAGCTGACATAACCCCATAGGGGGTCATGTCCGCATGACCTTTCGCTTGGAATATTCATGAGAACTATCAGTCTGTCAGATTGCGCTATACAATGATGGCTATTTAGGTGGTTCGCGGCAATTCGTAAATAAACTGCATTAATCTCTCTCCCACGAAGTTTATTCCACACTATAAAATTGCATATATTCTCAAATGAGGAACTTTTAACTTTCACAATAATGCTTATTCTATTTCGTTCATACAAACAACAAAACTTACGATATAAAATACACCCAAATTAAATTAATTGTGAATTGCAATTTATGTATGAATAGGGATGGGTACGATTTGAATAGTTTTCAAAAAGTTTTACTTAATTAACGCGAGAAATATAACGCCAGTTGACGTAAACGGTGCATTGTGACGTCACATCTAGCTGCCAAGTGTTTTCTTTCAAATCAAACAATTGCAGCCATTTTCCTTGAATTGTGAACACTGACAAATTCATAGGCGATGCGCTGATTGGCTAACTTAAAGTTCAGATGAACATGACCCCTAGTCGGGTTATGTCAGATCTTCTTACGCAGAGTATAATGGCGCAGATCTAAGAAGTCTGGTTTTAATAAGATTGAATTTCTGACATCTGGTAGCAAAGTGGAACTGCTTAATTGAAGTACTAATTGCACATTACTCATTAGAGAACTGTTCCTTTTAATAAAGAAATTCACAAAGTATATACAAAATGAGTGTACCTTATTTATTACTGTTACTAAACTTTCATCGGTGAAAATCTCAAAATGGCGTGTTTCACTGCTTGTTGACGGTAAAGTCCACATTTTTTATGTGAGTATTTTGATACTTGCTTATGAATATTTTTTAGCGCATATATGGTATGTTTCTGCTAGGAATAAGGGAAACTGCCTCACCTATGTATGTAAAGACATATATTCTATAGATTTGTATTTTTAAAACTGTAGAACACTTCCATCAAATGAGTTTGAAAATGCTTAGACCCTCAATGTCAGAATTTTTTCTAAAGGATGTCAAATTCATAATCCTTTTCGAATGGTATGTACCACATTTTGTACCAGTTATCCATTTTGAATCCCCTTTCAATGGGATTTAGTTGCACTCTGTTGTGTTTGAATGGATGAGTATGTGCCAAACAGAAGTAATTTACATTTGTATCAGTCTCTCATAAATATGCTTCTTGATTCCTTTTTCACAAATTTTCATTCGAATGTATCTTTGAATATTATTAATTCTAACATATATACCAGCCCCAAACATTGCTATATCAAATACAGAATGTCACTTTCCTCTAATAACCCTCAGTGGGGCCCTTGCTGACTGTGTCAGTTTTCTAGTTAAGGTTTTATAAAATGTGTGATTTCATTCAGATTTACATGAACTTGATTGATAAAATCCATTCAGGGAGGCCTCTTTATTTATTTGACACTTGCACTACTTCTCTTCTTCAAAGTTTGATATTTATAAATACTAAGGCCCAAAATAAAAATTGCTTTCTTTGATGTACTCCGACTGACCCGTCAAATTTGCTCCTACCCGATCATTTTTTTTCAGCAATTTGAAATTTTTTTTTTTTTTTTTTTTTTTTTTTGCTCCCTTAAAAAATAGAAAATTCTCCTTAATTTAAAAGAAAATGTAAGAAATTTTCATGATGTTCAAAAAAAAAGAAAGCCCTTGAAAAATATGGGTCGGAGTACATCAAACAAAAATATTTTTAATGATGGCCTGATAAATACAAGCTCTGCTGTCTTGTGACAACCCTATTGGTACATGGATATGATTAAGCTTCACAATACGGAAGTACATTGCCTTTCATTTGATCTTCTGTCCTCAGCTTTCATCTTGATCACTGTGGTGCCTTGCCATACTTTCTGGAGAAAACACAGTTTAAAGGTCGATGTTTCATGACACATGCCTCCAAAGCCATCTACAGGTGGTTGTTATCTGATTACGTAAAAGTTAGGTAGGTTACATCTAATTTCATTTCTAATTCGGATTTGTTGTGAAGATTTCAAGGGAGATCATCTTTTACATTGTTATTCTTATTTTTCCAGTAATATATCCACAGAAGACATGCTTTATACCGAGAGTGATATAGAAAACAGCATGGACAAAATAGAAACTTTAAATTTTCACCAGGTATTCATCGATTGTTTCGTTATACATGATAGTATTGGTTATTAAATTCAAATACTTATCAATGAAAATGGGCAAGAAGAGGATGAAAATCACATTCTGTGAATGATAAATTGTATTTCCTTTTTCTTTGGGGGGGGGGGGGGGGTCAGGTTTTTTGTTTTTTTTTCTTTTGTTTTTTACACACTTTATTATTGAAACTTTTTTAATTTCTACAGGAAGTAGAAGTGAATGGCATCCGATTCTGGTGCTACACAGCCGGTCATGTGTTGGGAGCAGCCATGTTTATGATAGAGATTGCTGGTGTCAGGGTAAGGTGTTAAAACTATCTGTAAACTCTGATAGTCCAGGTGTGGAATGCCTGATAGGCATAGTGATATCTGTAAACTCTGATAGTCCAGGTGTGGAATGCCTGATAGAGTGATATCTGTAAACTCTGATAGTCCAGGTGTGGAATGTCTGATAGGCATAGTGATATCTGTAAACTCTGATAGTCCAGGTGTGGAATGCCTGATAGGCATAGTGATATCTGTAAACTCTGATAGTCCAGGTGTGGAATGCCTGATAGGCATAGTGATATCAGTAAACTCTGATAGTCCAGGTGTGGAATGCCTGATAGAGTGATATCTGTAAACTCTGATAGTCCAGGTGTGGAATGCCTGATAGAGTGATATCTGTAAACTCTGATAGTCCAGGTGTGGAATGTCAGATAGGCATAGTGATATCTGTAAACTCTGATAGTCCAGGTGTGGAATGCCTGATAGGCATAGTGATATCTGCGTAATTCATAACTATCAGTAAACTCTGATAGTCCAGGTGTGGAATGCCTGATAGGCATAGTGATATCTGTAAACTCTGATAGTCCAGGTGTGGAATGTCTGATAGGCATAGTGATATCTGTAAACTCTGATAGTCCAGGTGTGGAATGCCTGATAGGCATAGTGATATCTGTAAACTCTGATAGTCCAGGTGTGGAATGTCTGATAGGCATAGTGATATCTGTAAACTCTGATAGTCCAGGTGTGGAATGCCTGATAGGCATAGTGATATCTGTAAACTCTGATAGTCCAGGTGTGGAATGCCTGATAGGCATAGTGATATCTGTAAACTCTGATAGTCCAGGTGTGGAATGCCTGATAGGCATAGTGATATCTGCATAATTCATTATTATCTTAAACATGAAATTTTCTGTGCATTTTAAAATCATATGATAAAATTACATGAGTGTTGTATCCTTCATATTTAGTATAATCTATTAAATTCAATACAAGGCTAATGATACAGTTTGCAATTTATGCAAAAATTACTTTCATGCTTATTTAGTGTAAATTATCCTAAATTGGAAATTTTCACTTGAGGTATTCAAGGTTTATTATTTTATGGAAGACTGATGCATAGAGAAACAGTATTTGACTTTGGTGAATGACTCTGAGTATTTCTTATATGCATTGTGCTACTATGTATATTGTGCTATTTCATGTAAAAAATAAAATCATTGCTTTTTCAGGTTTTATATACAGGTGATTTCTCAAGACAGGAAGACAGGCATTTAATGGCTGCTGAGATCCCCAAAATTCACCCGGATGTTGTTATCATTGTATGTTATGTTTCTAACTAACAAATTTTGTAAAATATTTTGCCACATATTCCAAACTGAAATTGGTGCAGTGCTTGATACATTAAATTCTGCATTTTCGCTGCTATAGATTCCTTGTAGTGTGCAAGTAATTAATATTTTACATGAATTTTTAAAAAATCAGATCTTTCAAAAAGAAATTGCGGTATCTTTTTTATATTTTTATACACCCGTCTTTATACAGGACATATTATAGTACAGCACTGTCTGTATGTCTGTCCATTTGGGGTTTTCTGGGTCTCTATATATACATGTAGATCATGTTGCTGTATGGGTATTGAAGTTGTGCATGTGGCAAGAATTTTGATTTTCTTCAGTTTCTGAGAAAATTCAGCTGTTGAACTTAGTCCCTTTTGAGAAATATAGCAAAATTTGGTTTGTTCGTTTCACTCCTCTCAGTTTTCAAGCTAAGTTTAAAGGATTTTAATTCTTAACAATTTTCTTTGATGTTTGAAAAAAAAAAATCACAGGTTGTTGAACTTTGTCAATTTTGGGAAAATATTTGACACCTGTAGCTCTTTCTCCTGTCACAGATTTTAAGATAGGGGCTTTTATTCATATGATGCATATGTATGTCACAGCTTGATGATGGCTGATACTACCTTTAGTAAAGTTCTACAACTCATGGTTTCAGAAAAACACCTTATGTAAACTTGTGACAGCGGTATTACAACTGTAGGTACCGTTTGCATTACTCTCGTTATAGATGCATTAAAGTACTTCAGAGTATACATAATCTTAGATTATTGACATTGAACAGGGATTTCACAGAATGCAGTTCTCACATTATGTAAGGACTGGACAGTATCTCTACTGAAATTCCAAATTAAGATTCTTTTATGACATCAGCAATGTAACTTAGTGTAGTGACAATGCATTTTATCACTTATAGTAACTTTGATTTTACATTCATGTATAATCAACATTGATCCCTTGGCTTTCAGGAGTCAACATATGGCACTCACATTCATGAGAAGAGAGAAGACCGAGAGGCTAGGTTCACTGGACTAGTCCATGACATTGTCAGTAGGGGTGGCAGGTGTCTTATACCTGTGTTTGCCCTTGGGAGAGCCCAGGAGTTACTTCTTATACTAGGTCAGTGGTAAAATTTTCCGATGGTGTTAATACAAAACAGAAAATGTCATTCTGATTGTTATATGTTTATGATATACAATTTATGCTTATGAATTAAATGACTTTTCGCTGTTAGAATAGTTCAAACCATTTCATCAACCATACATGCCAACTTTCCTGATTTGTGCGGGATTCTCCCGATTTGAAGCAGTTGAAAAGGCAAATCCTGATATCCTGATCGGGATTGCCAAAATACCTCGAAAACCCAATTTTCTTAAAAAAAAAAAAAATATCCCATTTTATGACAAACCCCGATTTCCAACCTGAATTTGAAATCCGGCATCATTTCTTTGTGACTAGCCAATCAGAAATCGGGACAATAGTCAGTCATGGCTGTTTTCCTGTGTCGCGTGGTATCGGGGTGGTGTAATTTAACGGGTACCTTTAAAGTGCGAAATGAAATCATAAGATAATTATGTGTATCTTTCAAAGTGTGGTTTTTTTTTTTAGTTTTGTTATAGTTAATGGTCAAACACACTTGATGTTGTGTTAATATATGATACATGTACAACGATTAGATTGATAATTTATTTGAAAAGACAAATATTTATTTTCACGGCAAAATGTCGCGAATTTAGAGCTTTGAAAAAAAGTCGTCGCACGCAAAATCCCCCATGGGGATTTTTAAAATTGGCATGTATGATCAACTTCTGTATTGTATTCTGATTTTAGAAACAATGTAGCAAAGTTCTGAATGACAAACATTTTGATTTTTAAAGATGAGTATTGGAGCAATCACCCTGAATTGCACGACATTCCTATCTACTATGCATCATCACTGGCCAAGAAATGCATGAGTGTGTACCAGACTTATATCAACGCAATGAACGACAGGATACGGCGGCAGATTAACATCAGCAACCCCTTTGTGTTTAAACACATATCAAACTTAAAGGTAACACTTCGAAATAAATTCCTGTAACATTGAGATTTTTTTTCAAGGAAGATACTATATTTAAAAGAATTTTATTTGAATTTTTGCGATTTGATCCCTAAATAGTTGCAAATTATATTCTGTGTTTCCAATTTCTGTGGTTGCATTATATCTATATATACCTATATGCATGCATATTTATTTTGCAATTGTAATTTTTGCAGATTTTTTTTTTATATGCAAAAGTCTGCAAAAAAATGGACAATCGCAGAAAATATCCATTATACAGTATGCCCCCATTAGATTGACTATTTAATCATTGTAGAGTATGGAGCACTTTGAGGACATTGGTCCATCGGTTGTTTTGGCCAGTCCAGGAATGATGCAGAGTGGTCTGTCCAGGGAGCTGTTTGAGAGCTGGTGTACAGACAAAAGAAATGGCTGTATTATAGCAGGTTACTGCGTGGAAGGCACACTGGCCAAGGTACACACATTCAGAAGTTTGTATTTCAAGGCGATCATTTTTATCATTTCACCAGTCCAAACGGTGAAATATACTTTCAGCTTGTACCCATCTGAAGGAATTTTTTCAGAGGTCAGAACTTTCAAACCTTTAGATTTCAGAACCTGTTTATTGAAATGAATGATATGCAGTAATTGTACCCATATTAGTGATTACTGTTTTTGTCACATTTCCTATACTGGAAACATTTTAAATTTGAAAAATATGTTACTTTCTTTGAGAATATGAAATACAATATGATAGAAATGTGAAGTACATTATGATGGGTTTAAGTTTACTTCCAAGATAATGTCAACTATACTCTCCATGCAATATACTCCAATTACTGATTTTCTAATGAGTTATGCAAAACACATTAATTTTTTTATATATATATTCATGATGTTTTAATTTGGTTTAAAAGTAAATGCACACACAAAGAGCATGCCATTTGATAATAAACTGGCAATCAAACTAATGTACAATTATTGACATATTTTTGTTTTCCTTATTAGCACATTCTGTCAGAGCCTGATGAGATTATGACAATGGCTGGTCAGAAGCTGCCCCTGAAGTGCTCTGTGGACTACATATCATTTTCTGCTCACACAGACTACAAACAGACTAGTGAATTCCTCCGAGCTCTCAAACCAGCTCATGTTGTAAGTCAGTCTTCTGATCTGAGCTCTCAAACCAGCTCACGTTGTATGTCAGCCTTCTGATCTGAGCTCTCAAACCAGCTCATGTTGTACTTCAGCCATATTTCTGATCTGAGCTCTCAAACCAACTCATGTTGTAAGTTAGTCTTCTGATCTGAGCTCTCAAACCAGCTCATGTTGTATGTCAGCCTTCTGATCTGAGCTCTCAAACCAACTCATGTTGTATGTCAGCCTTCTGATCTGAGCTCTCAAACCAGCTGATGTTGTAAGTCGGTCTTCTGATCTGAGCTCTCAAACCAGCTCATGTTGTACGTCAGCCATATTTCTGATCTGAGCTCTCAAACCAACTCATGTTATAAGTCAGTCTTCTGATCTGAGCTCTCAAACCAGCTCATTTAGTAAATGACCATTAGTCTGAGCTCTCAAATCGGCTCATTAATTATATCAGATCATGTAACTAGTCAGCCAAATCTTCTGTTCTCAAACCAGTTTTTCTAACAAATTGAAAAGCAAATTTTGGAATTTGCATACTGTATGTTTACATTTTTTTCTTGCCTTACCAGGTGCTTGTTCATGGAGAACAGAATGAGATGTCGCGATTGAAGGCAGCTTTGATTCGAGAATATGAAGATGACACAGAGTACCAAATGAATGTCCACAATCCTCGAAACACAATAGCTGTAGAACTCCACTTCAGAGGAGAAAAAATGGCCAAGGTACACAAGACATGCATATCATCAGTCACAAGACACACATGCACTACCCACCATAAATAAGTATACACATAAGCTTTTTACACATTTTGTCATGAACTATGTTCAATATAATGAAAAAGAGCTGAATTCTCTGTGTATAACTTTCAATTTATCTCAGTAAAATAATCAGTTAAGGGTACAACTTCAATATATGTGAAACAATAATGGACATTCAATATATTTGGCTTAGTCTGTTGAATTGTGATATTGATTTATTTAAGGTGAAAAATCAAAGGATCTTATGAAAGTACACATCAAATACACAATAACATGTATTAGTAATGAGTTTGAAATGGTTCTCTGTTAAGGTTTGCATAATATCTCATAGAGAATTCAAGAATTCAGAAAATCAAGTATTTTAATAAAAAATAAGGATTTAAAAAGTTTTAAACTAACATCATCAATTTATATGTAAGAGTTATGTATTTTGCATCAAAATATCCATGATATGTATGTGTTTCCCTCGTTTAATGGGGATACATGTTGCTGTTAGGGATACATGTGTTGTAGTCTGACTGATTAACTGCAGGTTGTCGGCAGTCTTGCAGCAGAAAAGCCTAAACAAGATCAGCGAATCTCGGGAATATTGGTCAAAAGAAATTTCAACTACCACATCATGGCACCAACAGATCTGTCAAGTAAGGCTTCCGTAAACTTTAAAATATCGATGAAATGTGAATTAGAACTTAACATTCAGCAGTAGTCCACAGTACTGATGGAGAATTTTGGAGGAAATAAATATATATTTTTTAGGTGCTATACATGTACAGGTGTTATGTGTGCAGTTGTCCATGTTGTGTGTGTGTGTGTGTTGTGTAAATTACTGTGGAATCATTAGAATTCGTGGTGGCTCAATTTTCGTGGAATTTGTGGGTACCCCTCACCCACGAATTTACATCTTCAACGCATAAAGACAAAGCAAACATTCCAGAGTTATCTTTCTTACAAATATATGAATCCACGATATTACGTCCCCACGAACTCGTAAAAATTCAGCAATCCACAAAAATTGGCCCCCACGAATTTAAATGATTCTGCAGTACATGACCTGGCTATGTTTTGTATGTGTGTGTTGTGTCTGGCTATGTTTTGTATGTGTGTGTTGTGTCTGGCTATGTTTTGTATGTGTGTGTTGTGTCTGGCTATGTTTTGTATGTATGTGTTGTGTCTGGCTATGTTTTGTATGTGTGTGTTGTGTCTGGCTATGTTTTGTATGTGTGTGTTGTGTCTGGCTATGTTTTGTATGTGTGTGTTGTGTCTGGCTATGTTTTGTATGTGTGTGTTGTGTTTGGCTATGTTTTGTATGTGTGTGTTGTGTCTGGCTATGTTTTGTATGTGTTTTGTGTCTGGCTGTGTTTTGTATGTGTGTGTGTTGTGTTTGGTTATGTTTTGTATGTGTGTGTTGTGTCTGGCTATGTTTTGTATGTGTGTGTTGTGTCTGGCTATGTTTTGTATGTGTGTGTTGTGTCTGGCTATGTTTTGTATGTGTGTGTTGTGTTTGGCTGTGTTTTGTATGTGTGTGTGTTGTATGTTGTAGATTACACGGACCTGGCAATGAGTACTGTGACCCAGAGATTAAGTATCGCCTACACTGGGACAGTGGCTCTGTTGAGGTACTACCTTACACAGCTCTCCTCAGACATCGAACAATTGGAGAAGGCAGACAAACCCACGTTGAGGATATTCAAGTCTGTCAACCTCGTCATAGAACCAAAGATGGTCATTATAGAGGTATATCAGTAATAAACCTCACAGATTTAGTTTTTAGCTCACCTTAGCTGAAAGCTCAAGTGAGCTTTTCTGATCGCCTGTTGTCCGTTGTCTGTCTGTAAACTTTTCACATTTTCGACTTCTATTCCAGAACCATTGGGCCAATTTCAACCAAACTTGCCCAAAAGCATCCTTGGGTGAAGGGCTTTCAAGTTTGTTCAAATGAAGGGTCATGCCTCTTTCAAAGGGGAGATAATCACAAAAATGAAAAAATAGGGTGGGGTCATTTAAAAATCTTCTCAAGAACCACTGGGCCAGAAGAGCTGAAATTTACATGAAAGGTTCCTGATATAGTGCAGATTCAAGTTTATTAAAATCATGACCCCCGGGAGTAGGATGGGGCCACAATAGGGTATTAAAGTTTTACATACAAATATATAGGGAAAATCTTCCTATCAAGAACCACTGGGCCAGGAAAGTACAAATTTACATGAAAGTTTCCTGACATAGTACAGATTCAAGTTTCTTAAAATCATGACCCCCGGGAGTAAGATGGGGCAACAATAGGGGATCAAAGTTTTAAATACAAATACATTTACAGGTGTATATAGGGAAAATCTTCTCAAAAACCACTGGGCTAGGAAAGTACAAATTTTCATGAAACCTTCCTGACATTGCAGGTTCAAGTTTGTTAAAATCATGGCGCCCAGGGGTAGGATGGGGCCACAATAGGGGATCAAAGTTTTATATATACAAGTATATAAAGAGAATTTTTGAAAATCTTCTTCTCAAGAACCATTGGGCCATAGAAGTTTACATTTACATGAAAACTTCCTGACATAGTGCAGATTTAAGTTTGTAAAAATCATGGCCCCTGGGGGTAGGTTGGGGCCACAAAAGGGATCAAAGTTTTACATGTGAATATATCGGGAAAGTCTTTAGATATGGGCCAAGGTGACTCATGTGAGCGATGTGGCCCATGGGCCTCTTGTTTGATGTTGAAATGATCAATTCAGGGTAGCAAAAAAAGATCTATAGGAGAGAAAAAAAATTATGGAAAGTCACATTGTTTTATTATCTTACATAGGGTGTTGCTGTGTATGTTTAAATTTTTAGAATTTATAATTTGAACATAAAATTATTATTTTTGATGCAGAATTTAACCTTCTAAGTTGACCTAAATAGTGGGTTGTTGTTTTTTTAAATTTTAGCACTGGTTTTGTCATGAATTTTGGCCTTGAAGTATATAAATAGACATGTAAATGTATAAACAGACATGTAAATGTATGAATAGATATGTAAATGTTTCAATAGACATGTAAATGTATAGACATATAATTGGACATTTAAATGTATAAATAGACATGTGAATGTGTAAATAGACATGTGAATGTGTAAATAGACATGTGAATGTGTAAATAGACATGTGAATGTGTAAATAGACATGTGAATGTTTAAATAGACATGTAAATGTATAAATAGCCATGTAAATGTATAAATAGACATGTAAATGTATAAATAGACATGAATATATGTGTGTACATTGCAGTGGGTGGCTAATCCTGTGACAGATATGTATGCAGATGCAGTAGTGACCGTGGTCTTAAGAGCAGAGAGTGACCCAATGCCGCAAAAAAGTATGTAGTATACGTTAGATATTCATCTTAATAATATCCCCAGGCTGCGTGTTTAAACACTATGTAGTATACGTTAGATATTCATCTTAATAATATCCTCAGGCTGTGTGTTTAAACACTATGTAGTATACGTTAGATATTCATCTTAATAATATCCCCAGGCTGTGTGTTTGAACACTATGTAGTATACGTTAGATATTCATCTTAATAATATCCCCAGGCTGTGTGTTTGAACACTATGTAGTATACGTTAGATATTCATCTTAATAATATCCCCAAGCTGATCGTTGAGTCTGTTAAAGTGTGTAGCACATGACTTTGTGCATGTACCTATCTGTTGAAATAAGGAGCAGCACCAAATGATGCCGAATAAGGATTGTTTTTTACGGTCTTTGATTTGATCAGGACATATCATTAATTGACGTGGTAAATATTCAATTTCAGTTTATTTATTGATATCACCATGTTGGCATACAGTAAAAATAACAAAACAAATGACATATAACAAAAAGAAAAGAAGAAAAAAATTGTTCAAAATTTGCATAAAATGACATAAAAGTGCACTGTGTGAAGATCTTGTAGGGGATTATATTGTATACATGTATGTCACAGATTATTGTAAGTACTAAGAATTAACGTATATGTATAGTTTAATTACTGAATTTACCTGTGAGTACTGAGAAGTAACATACATGTATAGTTTAATTACTGAATTTACCTGTGAGTACTGAGAATTAACATACATGTATAGTTTAATTACTGAATTTACCTGTGAGAAGGCATGGTACCTATCAAGTATGTTAATCTGAATTTGCCAATTTATAAAGGTAACAAATTCATTTGTTTAGGCGTGCCGCCCCCACTGGTTGTGGACAAGTCTCATGTTCAGGAATGTCTGTTAGAGATGTTGACAGACATGTTTGGCAGCGAGGGAATCAGCAAGATGATCAGAAACAACATGGTCACCGTCACAGTGGACGAGAAGATTGCAACCATCAATGTCGATTCGCTGGTGGGCTTCTTGTTTACATTTGTTCTTTGATAGTTTAGTTGTCATGCCGTTGTCATATACAGTAAAACTCGAATATAGCGAACACGGATATAGCGAAATTACGGCTATAGCGAAGTGAAACGATTTCCCCGGCAAATTCTTTATATATTCTTTATCAAATTCTGCGTCTATAACGAACACGGATATAGCGAATTTACGGTTATAACGAAGTAAATTCCTATTCCCCTTTAATTAAAAATGAACGTAAAAATCACCTTTTATAACGAATTTATTTTTTTCATTTTAAACTCTTTGTGATTTTTAACAATCGTTTTCCATTGACATAAAGGACCCACACTTATTACAAAATTTCTGTTTGTATTTTTTCAAAAAAGGTTGTTAACGCAAAACAATACTTACACATACGTTTAGGAAATATATTGTCGGTATTGCTTACTATTCTCGTTAATTGAATTTGAAGTTTGATTGCATTTATTTTATCGTACACTCCTTTATTTGTGTAAAGCAACAAGTAAATGACAGTACATGTATGTATTGCGCAAAATTTTGTTGACATTTCTCTCTCGACATGTTCTTGCATGACTTAATAATCTATCAAGATAAATTATCATATATAAATCAATGTGTAAATTTCTTGCATAAAAATATTTCTTCTCGAAAATATATAGGCTTCATTTCTCTTTTAAAAGACAATACAAACGCAAGTATATCGATTGCTGCTTTCTTATAGAACTGATATACATGTAGAACAAATCAGTTTTATAACGAATTCGTTATATTTGAATTATGAATTCGCTATAAACGTATAGCGAATTACGCTTATAGCGAATTTTTATAGAGGGTCCCCAGAAATTCGCTATATTAGAGTTTTACTGTATTTGCCTGCCTCATATTGGGAACCGAATAAAAGTGTTTTTGTGCTAAAGTTACTAAATCCAAAATGTCTTATTTAGTACATGTATTAGACAATGAGGAATGATTTGTGATATGTACTGTGAAATAAGTAGATATATTAGTCCATACTTACATCCAGTAATCTAAATTTGTATACCTATGCAGGAATTATTTCTGATATTCAGTAGTTTTTCCATAGAGCAAACTCCCATCTTGTTTCCAAACATTCTCATTAAAAGTAGCTTTACAAATCCGTCTAAGACAGGAGAGTACTGAACACATTTGTTACTGAATTAGAGGTTTCCTGTTGTCTATGCTCTCCATGATGTTTGAAATTTCTTGAAATCATTTTTCCATCAGAGGTTTGCTCCCTTTCATCCATTAAGTTACCCATAGATCCTTGGATTTCCAGCTAAACCCAATTATTTTAAAAGGGTAGTTTACCTAAAACGCTAGAGATTAATCCCTGTTAAAAACAAATATACCCACTTTACTAAGTTTAGGGGTAAGGGGTGTATATGATTTACCTTTTGTTCCTATCCATCTCTCCGTGGAAATGTTTCCAGGCCATGAGTTTGAAATGAAAAGGCAGTAGATACTCATATATTATACAGAGATGGCTTATAACCTGAGAATATACCCTAACTTCAGAACAAGGTCATTTAGAGGAGGTCAAGGTCACAGAGGAAAACAATTTAAATTAGCTTTTTCTTGATCAACAAAGATGAAATGCTCAAACCTAACAACAAGATCATGTGGACAAGATCAAAGTCCCTTGGAGAAAAAATGCCAAATTGTTTTTCAACTATATCTCAAGAACAGAGGCTGTAGACAATTGTACATGACACAGTGGTTAATTTAGACAGATGCATGCCTCATGGTACTACAGCAAGGTTATTCAGGCAATGTCAAGTTCACTGAGGAAAAAGTCGGGGGGGGGGGGGGGGGGGGGATTTGTACAGGGCATAGGGCATTTATTTGTATTATAGAATCTGTATATACTCATACTTCACCCAGAAGTTATGGTCCATAACTATGCAATGCTGGGATTTTGTGTCAATGTGACATTTAAATGCACTGTATTTCAATTATGGCCCAGTGTGGATGAGCCTCTCCGGGGGTATTAATCCTGTTAGCCCAAGCCGTGTCATGCTCTATTATATCTTAAAGAACTCAACAAAGTTCAATGTCATCTCGTGATGATGGCCTTCAACTTGATTGTAGAAGTTTAAAGTTTCTGATATGCATACAGTTCTGTGTATGAATATGTAATTAGCTCACCTGTCATTGAGATTGTTTATATTATCTGTTCTCGTTACTTTTCAGGAGGTGCGTTGCGATGATGAAGAGCTACAGCAGGTATTATTGACAGCTGTCAAAAATCTGTACCAGGCCATTGCACCAATCAAACAGACAGGCTGACAAAGTGACCACCCCTTTAATAGTTGTGGACTCGAACTGACTAGAGGGCGGGGCTCTCTGTTAACCATGCTCCTAACACAAGAGAATTTCTTGTCATTTGAATTAGTGTTACAAAGAGACACAAGAATTCTGTGAAAGTTCATTTACCATCTTGTTTGTTTATGCAGTGATGCTCATTATGTGTTTGCAATGAAGTCTGCAGGATGTTTCATTTCAGATTTATGTTTTATGGAACTTTGATGAATAAATGATTAATACTAGAAAAATTGATATGTAAAATATGTTCCGTGGATTTCATCATGAAATTGACTACAAGAAGAATAACTTGAAAAATAATGACCCCATTTTAGGACATTCAATCATTTTACACTTTCTGCAGATAAAATTCCAGCTGCTTTAAGATTAGATAATTACTGTTATAAAACAATTTTACTGAAGCCATCGATTAAACTGTCACAAGTAAAGTTATAGCTGATTTTAATCTGAAATCCTTCTCCTAATGATTTACAAGAATTAGATTATACAACGTGTTCAGTCCCCAATATATCATAGCAGTCTACCTCCTGCATGCCCTCGCAGTCAGGTTAAATTACTCTGTTTGCAGATTTTACAAATTATTTCCAACGTTTTGAACTCTGATTGCTAAGCACTTTTTGATTTGAAATTGACATAACTACACACTTGTGAAGACTTGGATCATAAATTGATCTACTAAGGATTTTATTGCTCCCTATTGTCGACAGAAAATGAAATTTATTGCATAACTCAATCTATTTGTGGTTCAATTTTCATTAAATTGTGGGTTTATATTTCAATCATCATAAGATGGTAGAATTAATTGGTACTTGATTCACATTTTTAGTGTAATAAGAGATTGGAATATTTTCCTTATCAAACATCAATTAACACAGACAAAGTTCTTTGTAAATTATGGAAACCATACATGTATGTTGAGAAACTTGAATTTTTCATTGTGGGATAAAATCTTTTGATTGGGCTATTGCCTGTTCTGACAGCAGGGAAAACATCCATGTTAACACACTAGTAGTGGTCCAAAATATGAAACGGGCCTGTTGTGATTTTCATACAAAGTAGAAGCAACGGGTAAAGTTTGACTGAAAACGAGGATGACTTTTTTCTTTTAGCACTTTTCCTTTGTTGAGTCCGGGAAGGGGGAAGACATACAATAGATGTCATAAATCAGACGTGTGAATTATTTACCGATTGTGCTGTTGACCCATCAACTCAGCATTTTTCTGCAAGTTATGTAATGGGTTTACGACGCCCATTAATCTAGGGAAGAACAACTTTAACAAGGACTTGGCAACGAATTTCCAAGTCTCCTTTTCATTGTTATTGCCAAGTTAGTTGTTAGTAAAAGGTATCGAGAAATGTTCATCGAAAGTGAAACTGCATGTAGTATTATTTGAATGATAGTGAATTTTAATTCAAATTGTTTTGATAGAACTAGTGGATAATGCACAATTTAAAAAATATTACTTGGACCTTTTCAACAAAGTTATCAATGACCAGGAGCAACAAATTGATGTTTTGAACTAGTCTTGTTACAAAATGTCAAATTACAGGCTGGATAAATTCACAACCAATGGTAGCTGCACAATAACTCATATTTAAGTTTTGAGAGTTATTGTCTTTGCTTGGTTATTATTGTTCCATGTCTTCTACTTCCGCTTCTTTCTCGCGCCTAAAACTGTCCAACACCATTCTCTGTAACCAGTGGATGAAAGTAATAGATATTCTAGGATGTGATCGGTTAATGTATCTAGATGTGCAGAAATGTTTTTGTTTTCAGATTGAAGGGGATTAGGATACATTTATGGGGGATCAAATGGAGTGGGGTTTAACATAGAACTCTGGGGGGGGGGGGGATTAATAACTTGACAAATGATAGATTGAGTCCTGGGGTCTTCGGAAATGAATAGAGAATAACAGGGCCTACAAAATTAGTATCAAGGTCAAGTGACTCCAACCTTGACCTCTGACCATTAACATAAAAACTGGTATAACTTTAAAACCAGGACTAATAGCAACATGGAATCGTCAAAAATGGCAAGAAGATGACAGGACCTACATGTACAAACTAGTATCAAGGTCAAATGACTCCAGTGACCTTAACCTCTGACTTAAGAACACTAGTATCAAGGTCAAATGACTCCAGTGATCTTAACCTCTGACTTAAGAACATAAAATTTGTATTACTTAAGAATCAGGTATAAAGACAATTTGCAAACAATGTTACTGGTGACAAAACATGGGTTCACTATTTCAAACCAGTAGGAAAAATTGGAAACAAAATATGGCTAACTAAACACGGTAGAAGGCCTGTGGTTGCCAAAAGAACCATAAACACCAAGGTTCTTTATTGCATATTCTTCTCATGTGATGGTATAGCCGTACAAATTCTGTTGCCAAAGGGCAAAAGTGTTACAGGTCGGTATTACCGAGATGTTATACTAAAAAAAGCTCAAGAAATATTAGTATAAACGACGCCCTGGGTCAGGATTTAGGCAGGTTCATCTACTTCGTGATAATGCTCCATCACATACATCTGAGCTTTTGAAGCGGGAGAAGGTTACCGTCTTGCCACACCCACCATACTCTCCAGATCTAGCCCCATGCGACTTTTTCCTTTTTCCAAAACTTTAAAAGTTCTTATCTGGTCGTCGTGACAAGCCCTTGGCTCAGCCATCAGTCAGTGCCTCAGAGGTCTACCTAAATCAGCGTACCGTGACGCATTTCAGAAATGGATTCAGAGACTGAAATTATGTATTTCAAACCGCGGAGAATACTTTGAAGGGATGTAATGTTCATTTTACTATTTGAGTCGAATGCTTTTGAGATATCGTACAATACACATTACATATCGAACAACCCTCGTATATTGGTAATTGTATGTGTATTGTCGAGTTCTCTAATCACTTTTTGATTTGAACCTTTTTTTTCGCTGCTACTTATTGCTTTATCACCCCAGAGGAAAACGTGGGTATTTACGAAATCTTCGTAAAATTTTACTTTGCATTATGATATTGATAACCAGTATTGATTAACTTATTATCGTAATATGTATGCTTCGTTTTTAAGTGGAACGAATGATTGAAGAGCTGAAATGAAATTGTTTGAGTAAACCATTTGAATCGCACTTTCACTGCATACAATGGCCAATGTATGAGAAGAAAGTCTGGTTTTGATATATAAACTCCCAGGTCACAGAGCAACACTTTCTCAAAGGGAAAACAACACCATTGCCAGGCCTGCTGACAGCTTAGAAAATTACATCAACCGTGAAAGAACAGTCTGTTAAAATGTGTTTGTAAGCGCAGGGACAATTGCTGAGAAAGCCTGGGTTTTTTCTGGACGATGCCAACCTTCCGCCACAGAGTCACCCGAAGCTTACCAACCTAGTTCGTATAGCTAACAGGACAAGGGAAAAGTTGCGACCCCAAGAGCCGAGTACCCTGACTTTGTCCTGGCTGACGGTTATCTGCCCACGGGATTCCTTCAGGTCGACACATCTTCCGATGGTCAACAGTACTTGCTATTTGCGACAGAGGAGCAACTTGACGTCCTGGCTGACCTCCAGACCTGTCGCCTGTTCAGCAGAGCGGACGCCCGCAAACATTCCCATTAGAAACCTTTGGTGCTAGAGGCGAGCACTGCTGAACAGATTTCTGGTTTGTCGATGGAACATTCAAGGTTGTTAGATCTCCTTTTGTGCATCTGTTCTCGATTCGTGGGTTTCTTAGAAATCAGCAGAAGCAGGTTCCCTTTCTGTTTGCTTTCATGACAAGAAGACAAACTTCAGATTATATCGCATTTTTACGTGAAATAATCAACATCCTCCCGAGACGAGCCGCTGTGCAGACAGCAGTAGCAGATTTTGAAAAGGCAATGTGGTCTGCAGTACGAACAACAATTCCTGGAGTGTCCCTTTTCGGGTGCAATTTTCACTGGTCCCAGGCAGTCGGGAGAAAGGTCCAGGAAGTTGGTTTACAGACCCTGTACACCGAGGATCGCCACGTGTACACCAAAGTGCGGAACATTCTCGCCCTCCCAATTGACATCATGCAGGAGGCCTTTAACAGCATCAAAGAAGATGTAGAGGCACATCCAGTATTGCCCTCATGCACTTGTGGCTTACGTGGAGAGGAACTGGGTGGAGAGCAACACCTTTCCAATTCCATCATGGAACGTTTTCAAGAAAGACAAAAGGACAAATAATGATTGCGAGGGCACAGGAGGCTTAATAATTCAATGATGGCGAAAAACATTTGTGAAGGCAAAAAGAAAAAACAATTGGTACATTATTTGGGGCGTTCGTAAAGGACTCATTTCAAATACGCTTTTTTCACTGATGGCGACGATTATTTATGCAGACAAAATGAAGAAATAATCCAACACATTATTTAGGGTGTTCGTAGAAGACTTTTATTTCAAGTACTTTTTTCAGTGGTGGCGATTATTTATGGTGGCAAATGATAAACTGATCTATAGTGCATTATTTAGGGCGTTCGTAAAAGACTTTTGGGGGGTTCATAATAAGACTTTGGGGCGTTCGTGATTGTAGTTTGGGGCGTGTGATATTTTACTTTGGTGCGTTGTGGATCTGTTTTGGGGCGTTGTGGATCTGTTTTGGAGCGTTGTGGATCTGTTTTGGGGCGTTGTGGATCTGTTTTGGGGCGTGTGATATTTTACTTTGGGGCGTTGTGGATCTGTTTTGGGGCGTGTGATATTTTACTTTGGGGCGTTGTGGATCTGTTTTCGGGCGTTGTGGATCTGTTTTGGGGTGTTGTGGATCTGTTTTGGGGTATTGTGGATCTGTTTTGGGGCGTTGTGGATCTGTTTTAGGGCGACATGACTGTAACCCAGTAAATGTAATATGGATTAATTAATTTTGCTTTGTACTTGTGAATTTATAATTTACACACTATTGTATTTGAACAGAATTATAACACGAAGGAATGGCATAACTCCCAAAATGATATAATGCAAAGCAAAAGCGTGTTATATTTTGGATTAAAATAGATCTTCTGTTCGAGAGCTGATTAGTGTCAAGGAAAAAATTCCCGTAATTATCTCGTTATTACCAGAAAAGATCTCAAAATTTCGAGACCATTGTTTTGAGTTTATGAGAAAAGATCTAAATTATAATAAAACAACCAAAGCGTACTAAGTTTCTACCAACCCTGAAATTGTCATCATTAAACTGTTGTAATTTCATATTGCGAATAATAAGGTCAGTCATCTGGGTATAAGTTAAAAGTATAATTTTCCCATTTTTGCACATCTAAACTAAATTCTAATATTCAGCAGTATGATGGCATATTTGTCATAACTTGTCCGATAATTATGTTGACTTGTCAGATGATTATGTTGACTTGTGAGTAATTATTTCGATTTTGTAGATGATTTTGTTCACTTTCAAATTATAAAAAGTTTAAACACTAACTGTAAAAATGCTTTAGAACCTAAAATGTGCTGTCCATTCAATAATTATATAAGAATCTGACAAGTATGGAGCGCCAAATTAACATAAACTCAAATAATTGAAGATATCTTCAATTATTTGAAGATATCATCTTTTCATTTGATGCGCGCAACAATTTAATTAAAAATCTCTTCAAATAATTAATGATATCTTCAATGCTGAATTATTGCGCGCATAAATAGAATTGATGATAGCATTAATTCTTCAGCTGAATTTTCATATTGAATTTTTAAAATTGAATTATTGATCTCTTCAAATGAAATAATGATATCAACAATTGAATTGATGCGCGCTACAATTCAATTGAAGAGAGCAATAATTGATATAATGCGCGCATTAAATCAATTGATGAGAGCAATAATTGAATATGATGCGCACATTAATTCATTTCATGAGAGCAATAATTGATTTAATGCACGCATTAATTTAATTATTGCTCTCTTCAATTGAATTAATGATATCTTTAATTCACGTGAAGAGAGCAAAAATTCTTTTAGAGAACGCAATTCATTTTGCAAAATCTGATGACATCGCAGGAGGGTGGAATTATTTTAAAGAGATGTCTTTTTTTTTTAATTTAAAGAGATATATCTCTAACTTAAAGAGATATCTCTTTTTACATGCATAGAGAGATATCTCTTTACGCTAGAGATATATCTCTTTCTCTTTGAGAGATATCTCTCTAGCTTTAAGAGATATCTTTCAAAGGAAAAGAGATATCTCCAAATCATAAAGAGATATATCTTTTATTTAAAGAGATATCTTTTTTAGTTAAAGAGATATTTATTTTGTTTAAAGAGATATTTCCCTAGCGTAAAAAGATATCTCTCTAACTTACAGAGATATCTCTACAACCAATAGAGATATCTCTCTAGTGTAAAGATATATCTCTCTTATTTAAAGAGATATCTTATTTACGAATAAATAGTTAAAGGGCTTGCCATACATCTTCCTTTTATAGTGGTGATCAAATGTACCAAGTTGTAAGATCCTGGAGCTTACGGTTCATTTTGTTCTTTTCCTACAAGGTCCGGACAGATGGACGCATAAAACTGTTGAAATAAGGCACTTTTTCCTAATATAAGAAATATATATTCTGAGTTACCTTGACCTTTCCAAAATGACCTTGAGAGACCTTGGTCCAAAAGATCAATAACTGTTGAAATATTCTTTCATATGTAAGGTATATGTTCTGATTGGTCTTGACCTTTACAAAATGACCTTGAGTGATCTTTGCCTGCTTATTACTCATTTGTGTGATATATGATGAATACCTATTCAAAAACTGTTGAAACAGGAGGTACTGTGAGCACTGCTCACTAAGAATACCCCCCGCTTACCCCAATCCCCCAAAGGGTGTTGGTAATAGGTATAAACTACCTCTTTTCTGAGTGTAAAAAACAAATGGCATGACAAATCGAACCATATTGCTACTTCGATGTCCAGTGCGCGTGACCTTTGACCTTTTGACCCCAAAATCGATAGGTAACATCTTCATCCCATGGGTAGTCCATATGTAAGATATGGTGACTGTAGGTGGAAAGGATAACACTTTAGAGCCCGGAAACCATATTGCTACTTCGATGTTCAGTGTGCTTGACCTTTGACCTTTTGATCCAAAATTCGATAGGGAACATCTTCATCCCATGGGTAGTCCATATGTATGATATGGTGACTGTAGGTGGAAAGGATATATAGAATATCACACTCTAATGTTGATCTCGGACCTGGGATTGGCCCCGAGATCACTCGAGGGGCAATCCCAGGTCCGAGATCAACATTAGAGTGTGATATTGTTTATATCATATACCTAAAACACAACAAGTTGATAAACATTTTTTTTTAAATTGGGTGGGGGGGGGGGGGGGGGTCATTGACCCAAACATAAATACATGGTATACTGTACAACGATATTTGACTATTTCATTCCTTCAGAGAGTTTACTTTAATGGTTACGTTTCCAGTACTATTGACATTGTGAAACATGCTAAAGTCTGGGTTTTGTAGCTTTATTCCATTGCTGATTTTTATTTATTTTTTCGGATTTACCAAACTCGCCCGTTTTCAATATTTCATATAATTTGTAAGAGTTGTAGAACTTTGTTTACGTGGCGTCATCGTATGAACGGGAATGTTTACAGATCTGATGCTGCTATTTCTTTGCTTAAGGAATGTTACCTTATACTGAAGTAAGTTTTTTTTTTTTTACCGTTTCCCATCTGTTTAGCATCTATAAGTCGTTGAAATACGTCGGAAAATAATGGTTCTACTTTTCTCGTTTTATTGCCAAGTCCTCGGGATTTTAGATTTCAGAAATCGTTTTAAAACAGTTTTCTACATCAAAATTGCTGTAAATTAACATTTTATCTCCATTAGGACCGGGGATTTCTGAAAATGCTTCAGTATCACCCTCCATAATCCTCCTACTGTCGCCTAGAACGTTGATTGCTTTTAAATGAAGTTAAACGTGTTATTGTTCTAAATAAACAATTGTTACTTGGGTTACCCCCCTTTGCTTAGATACTCGGTACGATTTAGCGCCGTTTTTGAAAACGTTTTTATTTAATTTTTCTGCTTAAATTTAAATTTTGTCGTGGAAGAAAGTATTGTATTTGAAAAAAATTGTGTCTAACATCATTTTTTCATGTAGTTATGTTAGATTTCAAAAGATTAAAGAAGAAATAGCCATTTGAAATTTGAGGGCGAGACAGCCCCTTGACAACGGGCCGAGACAGAGATATCTCGGCCCTTAGGGCGAGACAGCCCTACCTACTTGCAGCTGTCTCACCCTAGCCAAGATAGGTGTATCAGGGCTGATACACTACTAGGTATATGATATAACGCTTTAGAGCCCGGAAACCATATTGCTACTTCGATGTCCAGTGCACGTGACCTTTGACCTTTTGACCCCAAAATCGATAGGGAACATCTTCATCCCATGGGTAGTCCATATGTATGATATGGTGACTGTAGGTGGAAAGGATAACGCTTTAGAGCCCGGAAACCATTGCGTCTACAGACGGACTAGATAGAATGTTCTATCGTTAAAATGATAATGTCCTACGGACCCGATTTAACGATAGAATGCGTCCTATATACCTGCAATGTAGCAAAATGAAAATTGCACACAGTGCATGTTTCAGTAAAATTATGTAACACATCACTCATATGCATTTGGAAAGTTACCTTAACGACCCACTTGCCGTTAAATCCATTTTAATTAGTTGAATTTGAGAATGTAAACCCACGAGTTTGAATTTCGCTGCTAACACCTTCCATTTTACCGAAACTTGTCATTGCGTATGCGCACAGCGTGAAATACTGAATAGTAATGACGTTCCAAATATGGAGATATAGCCATAACGGAAAATGCTACTACGCTCTTTACTACTTCGTTATTTGACCTGAAAATGAATTTAAAGTTTGAAATAAACGTTAGAAATCGAGAAATATATGTTAACTAAATATTGTAACATGGAATTGAAGTAATATTCTCACTATATAAACTTTTGCTGAAATTTGATTTCATTGATAAAGAAAATTAACCAGAGTGTACTAAGGCATGCAGGAATTATGGGAAAACAGTGGATGCATCAGAAAATGGCGGGTACGGATGAAACCATCAACATTCCTAATTTCCTTTAATGGTTTATATGATCTCATAATCAAAATGGAATCCAACAATTGCATAAACGGTGGGAAAACTTTTTCATGTTCCAAAAAACCTGGAAACAAAAAAAGTCTGACTTCTAAATTGGTTAGGATTGACAGAACTGTGAAAGATGTTTTACAGAAAGACTTAGGGGTAAAGCAGATCGTCAACTTTCTGTCTCCACGCCATGTGTACAAACCGGGTTTTTTTCACCAATGCCTTATATGGTAGTGGGCCGTTCTTATTTGCAAATTAGGTAAGCGTTCGTTTTTCGAAAACAGCAGGGTGTTCCGATGGCAGTTTTCGGTAAAATGGCAGTCAGTTCGAATCGAGAAAAGTGACATTTCAAAGTGTTGAGTTTACAATATTATTATACGATTTTTTTACAGTGTTAAGGACTTACAAATTACCAATGAGGTTAGTTGTATATAAATTTAACTTTAAATGTACGCATTTATTCTTTGATAAGTTTAAAATCCTTTTGGAGCGATTCCGCAATTTTCTGCTACATTACGGGTATATGGGAGGTATTCTAACTGTGGTGAGGGCCTGTCCCGAGACACAGTTAGATTATTCTAACTACAGACGGACGGACAGACAGACGGACAACCCGATTCCAGTATACCCCCCCCCCCCCACAACTTGTTGCGGGGGGTATAATAAAGAACAAGATGTATGTTCTTATTCTCTTTAGAGAAGTCGAGAGGCATACCCTTCATCGACTTCTCTTCGCAAGCATTCATGTTTTGATTCTGGAAAACGTGTAAATGCCGGAGTCGGTGACGAATGAAAATTTGAAGTTGCTATTTTTGGGATTCTGGATTCCTCCCTTTTGTAAATATAAATAGAGAGGGTCAATTCGTGACGAGCCCCTGTGTCTCACTCGAGAATTTTTCACTCATGGACTAAATGGGGCGGTCCCTCGGATGAGACCGCAAAGCCTGAGGTCTTGTGACACAGCATGTGTGGCACGATAAAGATCCCTCTATGCTCAATCACAGGTGCTTGTGGACAAGACTTCTGGTACCCCCCTTCTTGTATTTTTAAATGTTCAATTCCTTGGGTATTTCGGACGTATTTTTGATAAAATATGAACATATTATGATCGGTGATATGACATTTTTAAAAACGGTTTTTATGCGAGATTTGTGTATTCCATTGAAATATATAAACTCTGAAGTTACATATTTTATCAAAAATACGTCCGAAATACCCAAGGAATTAAACATTTAAAAATACAAGAAGGGGGGGGGGGGTACCGGAAGTCCTGTCCACAAGCACCTGTGTGCTCAATGGCTATAAGCGCTGGGCATAGGCCTAAATTTTGCAGCACTTCACCGGCAATGGTGACGTCTCCATATGAGTGAAAAATTCTCAAGCGGGACGTTAAACAATATACCAACCAACCGTTTAATATGGAACGCCGCAGCTGTCTTAAGGCTATAAAATATGCAGTATATTGTCACTGATATATAATATCAAGTTTATTCCTTATTCAATGGGTCTATTCTCTATACCATTAAGGCCATTTTTTATATCATTACGTCTACTTGATATAATATGTAGTGAAAAACCAATAACATGATGTCAAATCAATGTATTACATAGTTGGGTATACATAATATTCAATCTAAAATCTATAATATGTTGTCGAGGTTGTATTTCATTAAGTCATATTCATAAATCAGAGGGTTCAGACGTTATAAGATGACGTCAAAACAACATGTCACTCCGTCGTTTTAAACAACGACATCAAACACACACAATATCAAGTCTATCCTCTGTATCATCAAGTTCATTTATTATGACATGCAGTGAAAACACTATAATATGATGTCACAACAATACATCATTAAATCCTTTTCACATGACATGTGGTTCAATGTATAATAATTTAAGTAAAAATTTTATATCAGTTTCTCGTGTTTACTGTTATTTACTCTGTTTTAAATGACGCGCTGTGAAATATTTATAACACATTGTCAAAGTTAGGTTTCATTTCATCGTTCATAAGTTACATATACCGCTACGTTATTATACGATGTCAAGACAATACACCGTTATGTTGGTTTTATATATTATGTTGTTGTATTCCGAATGATTTAAAGTGCATTCGGAGTTTCTCTCGCCGAATCCTGGTGGTTTCGCCTCAATTACATGTTCGCCCCAGTCACAGTAGTCGAGTGGTATCGCCGATTGAAATTCCACACAATTCCTATCACACATTTTGCAAATTCTTTTCCCTATTTCCTTTAAGTATAACTTTCTTTCCGTCAGTGTTATTCTTACCTCTCACTTTCAATTCTGAGATTATGAGCACTTTTTCTAATTTCGCAGTTTTAAAAACCTTTTAAAAATATATTTTTCATTTTCGAAATTTGTTTACAGTCAAAATATGTAAGAGATTCTACACAGGTAAAAAGGGGGGGGGGGGACCGACTATATAAATAACGCAGCAGGCGCGGATCCAGAAATTTTTTCCAGAGGGGGTGGGGTCGAACCTATTATATATAATATAATAACAGTCAACTCAATTTTCTTATAAATCGTTATATTGTAATTTTTTTTATCTTTGCAAATTCCGGGGGGAGGGGGAGGGGGGGGGGGGGGTCCGGACCCCCCACCCCCTCTAGATCCGCGCATGCGCAGTGTTCAACTATATACGTTACCTGTATTAAATTGGGGCGAAACCACCTATGGGGCGAAACCACACGATCCTCTGGCGCGAAAAGTCATAAAACATGGAGGACCTACGCGAAATACTTGAAGAATTAGGTATACCTAACGTTCTTGAAAATTTCGAGAGGGAAAACGTTTCACAAGAAATGATATGTATGTTATCGGACGATGAATTAAAAAGGTTGGGCATAGAAACAATAGGATTGAGGCATAAACTGAAACAACTTCTCGATTTAAGGAAACATCAACCTTCAACTTCTGTCATTTCTGAAAGATCGCGCCTATTCAGCCCTTATTCTCGCACTTCAGCAAGTAAACCTGGGAAAAGATCACGTAAGAAAGAAAAGTTTATCACGCTGCATTTTCTCTGCTTGGCACACACAGGACAGAAGAGTGTCCCAAACGGCAACGAAAAAGAAGTTTTGAATAAAGCAGGACTAGGAAAGAAAAAAATTCTTTTGAAAAAATCTGATGATGAGAAGGAATTAGCAGAAACACTTATTTCGAAAGAAGTAAATGAAGATGGTGATTTTGTCGGCTTTCCAAAATTAGCAGATGGGGGTGGTTTTGAATTACTTCGCAGTACTCAAAACTGCAGAGATTTAACTTTAATAAACTGTTCATGGTCAGCTAAAGAATTGCAGAAAAATGTGAACCCACAGGTTACCATATACATTAGACCAATACAGAAAAATTTATCGACTGAAGCTATCGTTAATCGTCCTGAAAAATTGGCAGAATTGAGCATTGAAGAAAAATGTGTGACATGTGGAAGAAAATTTTTAGTAAGGGAACTACGAAAACACAAAGAAACATGTGACCAAGCACCCTCAGTTTCTACAGATGTTGATACTACCAGTATAGTGCCAGTAACACAAATCGTGCAAACTGATGTACCAGTTGATGTTAATGGAATGAGTTTTTTTCAGGGCCTATTCGAAAGTAATGACATTACCCTTACAGTGGCCCCAACAGTTGATATCGAAAGTGTTGCAACCCCATCGATAGAGTTTGAAAATGTTACAACCCCATCCATCAAGGATGAAAGTGTTGCAACCCCTGTGCATGTTGAAACTGTAACAGGTGTGACAAATAGAATAGTTAATTTTTGCAAAACACAAAATATATTGGACCCTGTTGAAATTTTGCGTAAAGTTCAAAATGAAATGGTGACTGGTAGACCTTTGGAAGTCGTTGACGTTACAAATAGTTCTGAAGGCGACACAAACTTCATTTTGGTAGACAGAACTCATCTTTTGGAGACATCGTTTGATGAAATCAAAGGAATTGAGGATCTTAGAAAGACTTTAGAAGTACAGTTTTATGATGAGGTTGGTATAGATATTTAAGAAATGCATATAGAGTGATGATAAAATTGAAAAAAATGGTAACAAATTACTTTTAAGAACAAATGTGGGGTGATTATGACATCAAATATGGCATCTTTGGTGGCCAAGGGTTTATGATCCTCTCCGCTTCTCTACAGGTGTAGAAAAGCGGAGCGGCGGATCACAAACCCTTGGCTAGCGAAGATAACAATATGGCTGAAGAGTAGAGAAACAACCTAGGAATGCTAAAGTTTTATTATATGAAGTGTGACTGTCAAAATTCTAAAGGATGAAAGCACTAACAGATGACAATATTGTTGGGTTTAGTGAATATTGACTTTTGGGAGGGGGGATATTTTATTATTGTATCAAGATTTGGATTTACAAACTATGTAATTATGCATAAATTTATATGCATATATATACTTTTTGTTGTAGACGGCTGTAGATTATGGAGGCCCCAGGAAGGAGTTTTTCAGATTAGTTTTGCAGGCCATCAAGGAGAAATATTTTGACAGTGGACTGAGAGAATTACTTCATGAAGATTATGAAGTTGTTGGAAAGACTTTTGGTTTGTATTAAACTTTTAATTTATAATAGTGTGCTAATTAAGTAACTACATTTA
Source organism: Ostrea edulis (assembly GCF_947568905.1). NCBI lineage: Eukaryota > Metazoa > Mollusca > Bivalvia > Ostreida > Ostreidae > Ostrea > Ostrea edulis. Next base: position 64,837,185 of record NC_079169.1, on the reverse strand, counting down.
AACGAATGTCAAACAAGAAATTTCAGTGCAAAAAGCCAAGACACTTTGGCCTGAAAACTGTCATCCAAAAGACCAAAAGGGGAGGGGGATTTGCCTTATAAATTTTGTACCCTCCCAATTTTACTATAAATGTAACATATGAATAATCAAATGTTACAATATATTGAATAATCATATTAAAGTACTCCTGGTGTATAATATCATGATTTTAATTGTTTTCTCTTTCTTTTTAGGGGGTTGGTGGGGTAGCGATATCTAATAGAATTATATGTTCTTGTTATTGTATGAATAAAATTTTGTACATTTATTAACATCTACTTTTACACAAAAGTATAGAAATATTTCATCATCAACACTAGAGACAATGATGCCTTGTTATGATTCTGTAATAAGCAATATTGTTGAGTTTTTATAGAAATAATGTTTAAAATGTGCTTCTTTTTGTTAATAATGCCTTCCGGGGCCCTTGATTGGTCGATGAAATACCTTGTTCAGGGAAAGTAGGGTTTTAAAAAAGACTTATCATAAATTATGATACAGATACTAAGATGTACAATGTAAATTAAAGCTGATTTCAGAATTTAGGGAGACTCTTAAGTTAAGCTAACAGGAACTCTTTTACATAGAAGCTTGAATGTTATCTTAATGTATTATAAATGATAATGTTACAGACCTTTGGAGTTTAAATGCATGTGATTACAAGTATGTTTGTATTGCAGCTTTAAGTATTCTACAAAATGGCAAAATCCCAACTTTTTTGGACCCAGATGTAATCCAGAAGATATTTTCTGATTCCACAGACAATCCATGCATAACAAGCTTGAGAGGAGGGCTTGAGACATTGGGACTGTATACAGTAATACTTCTAGTATAATTTTGATTTCAAAGACCTTCAAAATTGTGTTAATATCAAATTTACTCATGTACTGGAAAAAGTGCTATGGATATATGTACATTAGGGCTGTGCGGTGCACCGAAAATTCCAATACATTGAGTTTTATACCATTCGATTCTATGTACTGATTACAAATTCCGGATTTCGGTTTGGTTTAGATTTTGCATGCACCAAAACAACAAGTATGGCGGATGTGCAGACGTGTATTTTTATACAACAGAGAATCAAATCATGACTGTTGAGATTTAACATTTTCACCACTCAGATACATGTACCAACTGGGCAACAGAATATGATCAGCCAGATCATTGCAGTGTATCTTTACATGATTTATGACTTTTCTGTCAGTGCTGGGGATCGTAGATGATGACACAGATTAAATGATTTGACAGTTGATATGAGAGAGAAGTAAAGATTTTCAAAGACTCAATTGATTATGATAGAATTGTTGAATTTTGACATAAATGAAAACAATATCATATACATTTTAGATTGACTAATAGATTTGTATGATAATCCAAAAACTATGCTGCACATTAATATAACAAAATTTAATAGACTGTTAGTGAATGTTTTCTTTTTTTATCAAAGTTAAAATATGCAGTTATAGATATGATGTTTACAAATGACGGCATATAGTTAAATAAAACTTGAATGAAATTAGATGAAGTATGCTACTCATTAAGAATATAAATTTTTGTACTGTTATTGAATAAATTGGACCGAACATGAACTGAATCGTAATCTAACTTAATCGTGCTGCTCTGAATCGAAACGGAATTGAACTAACCCTGAATCGTCGCAGCCCTATATGTAATGAATTTGCCATCAATGCTGTGTACATAAGTAATTGTGTGCTATTTTGGAATCGATCAACAGTTACAATCAATGAAAATATGTGCTGAAGGTTTATTAATATGTGAGATTTTTTTAACACTTAATGATTGATGTCTACCCATCTGTCTGTCACAATCTGTAAACTTCTCACATTATTAGATATCATCTGTAGATTGAACCAAACTTGCACACATATGCATTCTTGTGTATAGGGCTTTAAAAATTACTAAATCATATCTACATGTGTACCATACCCTGGCATTTAGAAAGGGAGGAGGGATTATTGAACATAGGTACAATGTAGTGATCATTCGAAATCTTTCACAAGAACTTACAAAACTTCTGTGAAAGAATTATTGTACATTCTAAATTGTTCAATCAGTGGACTCGGGCTGCTCCCACAATTGTCAAATCAATATGAAAACATCCTTATACTGAGTATAATGCAGATTCTGTATATTTCACAAACTATTCTCTGGGGCCACGAAGGGGCATAGATTTTAACATAGATTTATATTGGAAAACATCTTTAGAATTTTCTCAGTACCAGTAAATGCCCAAACTATCAGATAGATATGAAAGCTTGTTGAAAATATGGCATTAGGGAAAAAATATAGTGTGGGTTTAAAGATATTCAAGTTCATGCTGTTTGAGATTGATTGACATAGTAAATCCCCAGAAGATTGCATGATGACGACTTTCATCAAAGGTAGTATATTCTTAATTCTATTGCATTTTTCTTTTAGATTTGTATGCAGCTTCCAAGTTTTCTGTACCTTTTCCAAAAACATTCATTACCCTTGACATTTAGGATGCTCACATTCCTTCTAAAGCCTCAATTTTCTCAAGAGGGCAGCAACAACATTGAAGTTGAAAAGAAGGTCTACGCTGCATTTGTTCGATATCTAAGAGAAGTCGCAAGTAAGACATGCAAGTCTGTGTAACGGTTTTGAGAATGTTTTCCTGTTTTAAAGAGTCCAGGTAGACATTTTGGTTTTTAAGCTCACCTGAGCTGAAAGCTCAATTGAGCTTTTCTGATCGCCTGTTGTCTGTCTGTCCGTCTGTCTGTACACTTTTTACATTTTTGACTTCTTTTCCAGAACCACTGGACCAATTTCAAGCAAAGTATTCGATATGCAAATTTGGTAAAAGGCATCCTTTGGTGAAGGGCTTTCAAGTTTGTTCAAATGAAGGGTCATGTCCATTGCAAAGGGGAGATAAACACAAAAATGCAAAAATAGGGTGGGGCACAGGGGCTAAGTCTGTTTGGGCCCAAACTCTGTGATACCAAAAATGTAGAAAGGGGTCTAACTTTAACCCAGATCAAAAACTACCCACTCACTTCAAATGCCCAAAAAATCAGAAAATGAGTGCAGTATGCATAATTTACCGGTCTCCTTGCATAGATTAATGTCTTAACTACTTGCATGCCAAATTTCAATCCACAGGTTCTTAAAATAACAGAGATATACATCATTGTTCTCTCGATTTCACTTGTTTATTTTTACTAAGACATTTACCAGTCCAGTTCACCAGGTGGTTTATCACCTAAGACAGCAGCAAAATTCAGACTAGTGTGGAAGATTTTGGACCTATCAATTAAAATTTCACATTGATAAATAAAAAAGCCAAAGGTGCACAGATTAGGTCCCACGCGAAATGGATATATGAAGGGGAAACGAATTTGTCCTTTTTTCTCAAACATGAATCTTCCCACCAAGAAAATAATATTATTAAATGTATCAAATATGAAGATAATATTGCCACTATTTGTAATGATATTTAAGGTAAAATGTATGATTTCTACACAAAACTATATAAATGATCAAATATTGACGACAATAACATGAAATTCTACTTAGATAGTACCACTATATTGTATAAAGTTAACGACAAACAGAAATTAGAATTAGACCGGTAAATTACGCATATTGCACTTATTTTCTGATTTTTTTAGGCATTTGAAGCAAGTGGGTAGTTTTTGATTGGGGTTAGAGTTTGACCCCTTTCTCTATTTATGGTATCACAGAGTTCGGGCCCAAACCGGCTTAGCCCCTGTGGGGTAGGGTCATTTAAAAATCTTCTCAAGAATCACTAGGCCAAAAGAGCTAAAAAGAGCTAAAATTAGTCTAGTCAATCTAGCTCATATATGAGCAAAACCTCAAACTAATTGCAACAGAAATTAAATTTTGATTATTCATGCAAGAAAACACATGCAAACAACAAATTAAAAATCGGCTTTTGTATTTCAATGGGAAAATTGGAATTTTGGGGTAAAATGATGCGCTTACCATTCCAGTCCTATGTTTCACATATTTAAAACAGCGTATAGTAAAGCTTACGTTACCAATTCTTTATTAAGCTGAGTTTTATAATAGTTTGTACTACATCTATGACGAAACAAGGTTCAGTTTCTTCGATTTTATAAAGAAATCTTTAATACGTGCACTTCGTCAAATTCTAGAGTTTGGGAAAGAGGGAGGGGGGGGGGTATAGCCGTATTTGACATAGTTCTATCCAAATTATTGTGCAATTAATATCGAGAATTTCAGAAGTAATCTGTTTTAAAAACAATGGACACATAGAATTAAAAGCAAAATGAATCAGGCACGAGCATCGTAAAAAAAAAAATGGGTTGGGGTGGGGGAGTTTAAAGATAATTTCACAATATTGCCTGAAAATTGACAAGTAAATTTTAATCCAAAGTTATGAAAATCCTTGATGGTGGGGGGGGGGGGGGGGGGGGCTAAGGTTGTTCTCTCAGTTCAATTTTACACTTCCACTCTGTACAGTTCACGACAATGCTATTTTTTTTAAAAAGAGGAGGGAGGGCAACCAATCTGTCTAAAAATCGACCTCTGCGCCTAAAAATTTATCAACTTTGCATGTAATGATAAAAGGGGGTAGAGCCATTGTTGCTACATGCCCGATAATTATATAAGTGATCATTTTAGTAATTGCAGTACAGTTCAGTCCATGTTTTTACAAGTACAACGGCTAGTGTCACAATTTACCTTGCATTTACAGCGAATAACGTTCAAAAGTTTATCTGGCGCGACTTGTAATTTCGTTAACGGATACAAAAATTGCTGAAAGCAGTGATAAACCCCAGTTCGAAGGATCCAAATTAATTATTTCTTTAGTCCACTGTATGACTTAATAAAAATTCTTGCAGTGCTCCTCTTCTGCAGCTGTAATTAGTAGTTAGTGGCAATGACTGGACTTATAAAAATGATATTGTGTTAGACAATACTTCACAAAGCAAATCTCCTATAGGTGTCTCTATGGTATTCCATCGTACAAAGTCGATATGACATCGACACCAGAAGATATCTTTTTCTCTATGGAATCCTCATTAAGGAAGGTGAAGATAACGAACAGTGATCCATCTTGTAACTCCTATAAGCAATACAAAATAGAGAGGTGGGCAAACACGGACCCCTGGATATACTAGAAGTGTGATCAGGTGCCTATGAGGAGTAAGCACCCCCTGTTGACCGGTTGCACCCGCCGTGAGTCCTATATCTTAATCAGGCAAACAGAGTTACCCTTATTCAATACCATTGTGCCAAAAAAACGGCCCAACAATCGATATTAAACAAATCAGACAGATTTGACCCAATGATGTTGTATTGGCAAAGTAGATTGTTATAACGACCCTAGAATTTGTGAAATGCTGACTTTAAACGAGACAGTTGAACCCCTGCACCATCAACTTGTTTGTCAGTAGCCTGCCCCCATTTAAAAACTAATCATATACAGAATTTGTTCCCGATTTATCTACAGTTTGACATTCCATTGCTTTCTTAAGTATACAGGACCCGTTCCGATGCCGAACATTCTTGACGTGTCGCATCCTGTGAATGCATGTAGAAATGGCAAGGATTGACAAACTTCGTTTCCTAAAAAGACGTCTTGTTTTAACGATATTCTTCACTTAGGGGCAATATCATTAAGGAAATAATTTTATAATTCAATTTAAAGTTAGGAAATACAATATTCTATTATTTGTATAATTAAAAGTTCAATTATTTTGTATCTTTAATTTTTTTTGTAAATCTACCAGTTGGTAGAAGTTACATTGTATCGTCAATATATATGTTGTTACAAGGTGAAGGTCAGTTGATCCGGGTGTGTATTGAATTTGAAGAGCAAAACAGAATGTATGCTATAGGCCTACCAGTGCTTATAGCTTCGATATATCCATTTTCTCGCAGTTTATCAGGGTCTCTGTCCAAGCGGGTTTTGAAAAGGTGACTGGGTGTGTTTTTAGCTCACCTGAGCTGAAAGCTCAAGTGAGCTTTTCTGATCGCTTTTTGTCCATCGTCTGTCTGTCTGTCCGTCTGTCTGTTAAACTTTTCACATTTTCGACTTCTTCTCCAAAACCACTGGGCCAATTTCAACCAAACATGGCCAAAAGCATCCTTGGGTGAAGGGCTTTCAGGTTTGTTCAAATGAAGGGCCATGTCCCTTTCAAAGGGGAGATAATCACAAAAATGCAAATATAGGGTGGGGTCATTTAAAAATAGTCTTCTCAAGAACCACTGACAGGGCAAAAACTGTCCAAAATCAATTAATTTTCAAAAATCCTTTCTTTACAACTACACATCTACATGTATATGAAAAGCAGGAACGCCTCCACCAAAATTATAAATTCATAATACCCTGGATAGTAGTTTTTGACTCAATTTATTATCAATAGCAATAAAGATGATGTTATTTAAATGTTTTACACAAATTTCATAATCACAGGGGTAGGGATTTTGGTTTGAGGGTGGGACCAACATTATCATAATGATTATTGTCTTTACTTCTTAAATTTTACTGAAACTGTATAAAAACTAAATGTATAATAAAAAACAGCAGAAAAGTACGCACTAATTTTGAATTTCATAACAAGGGTTGTGACTCGAGGGCTGGTCCAAAATAGCCGTATAGTGGGTTGGTAACAAGCCATCCGATGCGATTTTGTAACAATTTAATCCGTCATGTTATAATGGGGAATCGCCCCATATGGGTGTACTTCTGTTTTGGGCAGTATGTGGTTGTCTATATTGTAGCAGGTCGAAGATTGTTTTTCCTTTACATTTAACATGTGTATTATTGTCAATGCCACATGTAATTGAAATCCATTACTTTATGATTTTTTGTATTCTACATTTTGCCATAAGTTACAGGTATAACTCTGTCTCAAAGTCCTTCTAGTCAAAAGTCTGGTCATTTTGTACTTGTAACATTTTTGCTCTTGGTGTGAATTACCATATATGTCTTCTTCATTATTTAATGATTCTGTGTATATATGTTTACATTTTGTCATTTATTGAATTAATAAATGACAGTTTTAATCACCTTCATCTGGTGTTCACGTATGTTGACATAAATCATATAATATGTAGTTTTTCAGTAGTATGGGCAGTTTTGGGGTAATTTATGTTTGCAGAGCACATCTTGTTTAATCCTGTTGCCGAATATTAGAATTTAGCTTTGATATGCTGAACAAAAATTCCTCTAGATTTCATGGCCCTTGGGACTAATGATTCTTTTAACTGATCCTCGGGTGATCGATAAGACCTTTGGGCCTCTTGTTTTATGCTCGTCTTTAAATCAGACATATTAAGGTACTGTAATGTCTTTGTCTGCATGTTTGTCCCCCCAACTCCAACCTAAGTTTTCATGTTACAAAGTTCTTGTATATGTTACAGAATGTTTGTATGAGTATTGAAGATTTGAATTACATTAAGACTAGGAATTGTTTTGGCTCAAGTGAGCTTTTCTCTTCAAAATTTGTCCGTTGTCTGGCATCGGCGTAAACTTTTCACATTTTCATTTTCTTCTCCAGAACCACTGGGGCAATTTCAACCAAACTTGTCACAAAGCATCCTTGGGTGAAGGGCTTTCAAGTTTGTTCAAATGAAGGGCCATGCCTCCTTCAAAGGGGAGATAATCACAAAAATAGGGTGGGGTCATTTAAAAACTTCTTCTCAAGAACCACTGGGCTGAAATTGACATGAAAGCTTCCTGACATAATGTAGATTCAGTTTGTTCAAATCATGGCCCCTTGGAGTAGGTTGTGACCACAATAAGGGATCAAAGTTTTACATGGGAATAAATAGGGAAAATTAAAAATTCTTCTCAAGAACCACTGGGCCAGAATAGCCGAGATTTACATGAAAGCTTCCTGACATAGTGCAGATTCACGTTTGTAAAAATCATGGTCCCCGGTGGTATATTGGGGCCATAATAGGGACCAAAGTTTTAAATGCAAATATATATGGAAAATCTTTAGATATGGGCCAAGGTGACTGGTGAGCGATGTGGCCCATGGCCTCTTGTTTAATTTGTGAGAAAAATTGCAGGGTTTTGAATTACGTAGTTTGCCTGTTTAACTCCTCCTAAAATGAGTAAGTTAAAAAAAATCATACAAATTTAATGTATTGGTATTAAAGAGCAGCAAATTGCAAGAGTTTTCATTTTCCCCATTTTGAGAAATTAACTGCTTGCTAAACTTCGTCATTTTAGATGAAATATTACTTAAGGAGACAAGTGTTTTTTTGTTTTTGCTTCAAATATGTTGTGAAGTATCACTTTTTTATGCACCTTGTACATGTAAAGACCATCACATGGTTGTGCAAGTCAGCTTTCAGCAACAGGCTTCATTTTGATGCAGGATATATTTTTTGTCCATTCATAATAAATTTTCATATTCATGTATATTTCGGACCTGTTTCATACTGGGTTTTTTAAGAGCAATATGGTCATTTGGTCTCTTCTTTATTTGTACATTTATAATTGATAGGAAGCACAAGTATTTAAGTTATTAGTGTTTATGATTTTTTTATATTAACTAAAAAAAACCTTGTCATAATTGGGGGGGGGGGGGGGGGGGGTAAATAACTTACTGACAATTAATTGAACTTTCTAATGCCAATACATGTACTTTGTATGAAGTGAATGATTATAAATTTTATTTATGAGGATACCATCCTATGGGAGGAATAAAAATGTTTCATCTACACACATTGATAGAAATTGCAGCAATGTATCAACAAGCCAAAAGTAGATGAAACTCATTTGAGTTGATCATTAGGTTTTGTTTGAATAGAAAACTCTGTGTAAGCTACACTATTGATTTGTTACAACATTAAATATAATTCTAAAAGTTGTTGTTTTGTCTCTTTATTTTCATTTGTACAATTTTACTGATGGTTCTTTATTATATCAAGGACTTTTAAGTAAACGTCAATTCCAAAATTTGTAGATTCCAAGAACTAGTTATTTCCTGGTCAAGTTGGTGTTTGCAAGCGGAAGTGATCATGCTATCTGAAACGGAGGTAATGATTGGTCTGCCATCTACATCATCATGATCATTGGAATTTATTCCAAAACCCTCAGTTCCATATTCTGCATTGACAAAGTCTATGCCCGTAGGATTCTGAATATGTCCCGAGGTCCATAAAGCTTTCGGGGACGATTTTGTTGTTCTCATTCTATGTCCAGCCCAAGCATCTTGCCAAATTTTTAGTTTCTGATTTATAAATGGAATGTATGTATAATGTAGAGCTGCTATCTGCAAATCATCAAGTGGATCCAAAATCCCATCATCTTCCATGTAGTAGAATAATTTGTAGAAAAGAGCCAACACACCAGTATAGACATCTCTCCACAAGCGCTCTATTCTTTGATTGTGCACACTTTTACCAGTAAGCATGCTTCCTCTGCCAATTCCTCGATTGGCAATCATAAAATCAGCAATTGCAGTATTTTCTAATCCCTTATCTGAACGAACTCTGAGTGGAAGGCCAAATTGAGAAACACCCTCAGTAAAACATTTCAACAATGTTCCAGCTTTATTATTGTCGAGACAGTTCAAGAAAATTATCAAACGACTGAAACCATCAATGCATCCTGCGATGATCAAATGCCACCGAATGAGTTTATGGTTGGTATCTATATGCCATAGATGATTTGGTCCTCTGACATCATAGACTCTGCGTTTTAATCTGCCCCTTTTTCTTTCGTTCACACCCGTCTCATTCACACGATGCAAACTATCTCTGAGACGCCAGCGTGGGACAATTATACCTTTCTGTTTTATTATTTGTCCTAAAATGTTCTCTCCGCAATATGGAAAATTGTTTGACGCATCCAAAACATAATTATCTAGCTCAATGTCGTTTATATCGGAAAAACTTTTCTTGGACATTCCAAACTTTCTCATTCTGCGATATACCGTGCTTTCGGAGATTGAAAGGAGTCTTGATATTTCTTTAATTGAAAACCCGTCGTTTAAGAGGTTTTCTAGGACATTCTGCGGAACTACAAATTCCTTTGGACCAAATCTAGAAAAATCTTGTTCGGGTCTTCGAGGACCATATGAAACACATGCATATCTTAGTTTAACCATGTCAGACTTGTTACCAATTCCCAATGACTTCATTTCTTCAGCTGATAATAAACCCACAATGTCAGGAGAAATGTCCTGCTCTTCAAAGTGTCTAGAGTATTCTCCAAAGCCCAGCTCTTCCAGAATGTGGCGCATTTCCGACATTTTCAAATGGATTTATACAAAGCATCGACTCTTGTGTGAAAAACTTCAAATGCAAGTCTTCGAAACACATGATATACATACACGACATTATATATCAAAGTAACTACGTAGTGTATAGTTTTGACAGTGTATTAAATGATGTAGCTACATTTTATATGCAAACGATTGTATGATATAGAATTAAAACCCTATATTTTAACGTTTTCGCAATTTATCATATAAAAATGACTTAATAACATACAGTCACATCAAACTGTTATAAGAAAATGAAATGATAGTAAGGTGTTTTGACATCATGTGGATACATTTGAACCACATGTCATGCAGAAATGACTTATTGGTATATAGTTTTCACAAGTTATATCAGAATTCAAACTGTATAATTATTGTTGTGACATCATATTATAGTGTTTTCACTGCATGTCATAATAAATGAACTTGATGATACAGAGGAT